>NW_006922514.1:369446-369917 GCF_000298275.1 Orycteropus afer afer | reverse complement strand
AAGAAGAGTCAAAGCTTTTGAGTAGTGGTGTCAGAGGAGAATGCTAGGAGTTCCATGATCTGCTAAAAGGAGTAACAAAAATATTTTCTGGAAGAAGTGCAGCTAGAATGCTCCTTGGAAGCCAGAATGGCCAGACTTCATCTCAACTACTTTGATCATGTTGGAAGGAACCATTCCCTGGAGAAGGATATCATGCTGGGTAAAGTGGAGGGTCAACGAATAAGAGGAAGGCCCTCAATGAGATGGAAAAACACAATGGCTGCAATGATGGGCTCAGGTATGGCAAGGATCATGGGGCTGGCACACGACTGGGCAGTGTTTCATTCTGCTGTGCATAGGGTAACTATGAGTCGGAGATAAGTCAACAGCACCTAACAACAGCAATATGGCGACCTCATCCTTCATGAACGCAAGGCCAGAAGAACTAGATGGTGCTTGGCTACCAATGGCAACCACTCAGAGAAGGATCAA
>NW_006922514.1:356949-360825 GCF_000298275.1 Orycteropus afer afer | reverse complement strand
CCACTAGTTGGTGCCTAATTCACTTCTGCATAGTTCCTTTTAAAGCTCAGGGCTCCAGGATTATCTTCTGTATCTCTGTCAATTGGTTTTTCTTTTCTTTGTTGAAGAGGGTCTGTGTTGCTTGTCTGCCTATTCCTCCATCTTCTTGCTCAGCATATTTATGTGCTCATATGTAATAAGCATGGTGAAAGGATACAACCCTGATGAACACCCTTCCTGATTTTAAACAATGCAGTATCCCATTGTTCTGTTCAAATGACTGCCTCTTAGTCTTTGTACAGGTTCCTCATGAGCACAGTTAAGTGTTCTAGGATTCTTATGCTTTGAAAATTTATCCAAAATTTGACTCCACAGAGTCAAATGACTTTGCACAGCCAATAAAACACAATTAAACATCTTTCTGGTATTCTTTGCTTTCAGCCAAGATCTAGCTGACATCAGCAATGACATATCTCATTCCACAACCTCTTCTGAATCCAGTTTGAATGTCTGACAGTTGCCTGTCAATATGTTGCTGCAAGCATTTTAAAAATATCTTTAGCAAAATTTTACTTGTGTTTGATATTAATGATTTTCTTTGATAATTTCCACATTCTGTGGATAAACATTCCTTGGAATGGAAACAAATATGGATCTCTTCCAGTCAGTTGGCCAGGTAGCTGTCTTCCAAATCTCTTGGCATAAATGCCTCCAGCATTACATCTGTTTGTTGAAACATCTCAGTAGGTATTTCCTCAATTCTTGGAGCCTTGTTTTTTTCCCCAATTCCTTTAGTGCATTTTGGACATCTTTCTTAATACCATTGGTTCTTGATTGTATGCTACATCCTGAATTGGTTTAACATCACCCAGTTCTTTTTGGTAGAGTGACTCTGTGTATTGCTTCCATCTTTTTTTGATGCTTCCTGCATCATTCAATATTTTCCTCTTAGGATTCTTCAATATTGCAACTCAAGGCTTAAAGTTTTTCTTCAGTTCTTTCAGCTTCAGAAATGCAGAGTGTGGGAGTTAAGTTTGTTTGTCAACTTGGCTAGGCCTGGTTGAGGGTCTGGGCAGCTGGATGTAGTATTCACCATGATGAGACTAGTAATCAACTCCATGGTGGAATCTACTGTGAGCAGCTGAATAGATGCTTTAGGGATATGGTCTGCTTCCTGTATATAAGGAGAAGCCTTGGGAACGGTCTCTAGCTTATGGCACGCTTGAACCCTGCATGTAGCTGTGTCATTGTTCAGCAGCCTGCCACACTCTTCCGACCTTGGAACTTTCAATGGACTTGAATTAATCACCAGCCGTGTGGTTTGGTAACATCGGGACTGTGCCATTTTATTTGTCGATCTTGGGCTTGTTAGCCTCAACAGCCAGTAGCTGCCTGAGTGAAGACATGCCTCTAGCTTCATTGGGCCGGGAACAAGAGGCAGAGCTGAAGCCCAAGGTCGAGGGTCTTTCACACAGCCCCTAGAGCCTGGCCCTTTGAACTCAGACTTCTAGACTCTGGAACTGTAGAAGAATAAACTCCTGTTTGTTCAAGCCATCCCATTTGTGTTATATTCTTGTCAGAGCAGCACTAGGTAACCAAAACACGAAGTATGTTCTTTCCTTTTGGTTTTCTAATTCCAGGTCTTTGCCCATTTCATTCTAACACTTTACTTTCTCTTCTCAAGCCACCCTTTGAAATCTTCTGCTTAGCTCTTTTATTTCATCATTTCTTCCATTTGTTTTAGGTACTCTACATTCAAGAGCAAGTTTGAGTCTCTCCTGAAATCCATTTTGGTCTTCCTTTCCTGTCTTTTTAATGTTTGTTTGCTTTCTTTATGTATGATGTTCTTGATGTCATCCTGTAACTCATCTGGTCTTCGGTCATTGGTGTGAAATATGTCAAATCTATTCTTCAGATGGTGTCTAAATTCAGGTGGCATATAATGAAGGTAATATTTTGGCTCTTGTGGACTTTTTTTTTAGTTTTCTTAAGTTTGAACATGAACCTGAATATGAGCATTTGATGGTCTATTACACATTCAGTTCCTGGACTTGCTTTAACTGATTATTTCCATCGTCTCTTTTCACAGATGTAATCGATTTGATACCTGTGTATTTTATCTGGTGAGGTCCACACATATAGTCACTGTTTATGTTGTTGAGGAAGGTATTTGCAATGAATAAATAATTCATCTTGCAAAATTCTATCATGTGGTCTCCAGCATCATTTCTGTCACCAAGACCATATTTTCCAAATACTGATGCTTCTCCTTTGTTTCCAACTTTTGCATTCTAGTCACTAGTAAAAATCAACACATTTGAAATTACATGTTTGGTCAATTTCAGACTGCAGAAGTTGGTAAAAAAAAAATCTTCAATTTCTTCATCTTGGCTGTAAAGTTTGGTGTGTAAATTTGAGTAATAATGGTGTTATCTGGTCTTCCTTGGCAGTGTGTGGATATTATCTTATCAATGACAGCATTTACTTCAGAATAGATCTTGAAATTTTCTTTCTGATGATGAATGCAATGCCATTCTACTTCAATTTGTCATTCCTGTCATAGTGGACCATGTGATTGTCTGATTCAAAATGGCCAATACAAGTCCATTTCACCTCACTAATGCCTAGGATAAGGAGCTCTGGTGGGCGATAAGGCATTTGAATGCTAACCAGATTAGCAATTCAAACCCACCAGCCACTCCACATAAGGGATATGGGGCAATCTACTTCATTAAAGGTTTACAGCCTCAGAAACTCAGTGGGGGTCACTATGAGTCAGAATTGACTTGATAGCAGTGAGTTTGGTTTGGGTTTTTGGAATGTGTAGGGTATTAATCTTCATGTGTTACATTTCATTTTTGACAACTTCCAGTTTTCCTAGATTCATACTTCTTACATTCCACGTTCAGATTTTTAATGGCTGTTTGCATCTGTTTCTTCTTTTGAATTGTGCCACATCAGCAAATGAAGGTCCTGAAAGTTTTACTCTATCCATGTAATTAAGGTCCACTCTTCTTTGAGGAGGCAGCTCTTCTCCAGTGTTATTTTGAGTTTCTTCCAACCTGAAGGGCTCATCTTCTGGTGATATATCAATGTTTCAATGCTGTTTTTAATGTTAAAGCAATATATCAGACAGTGTTTCACTGATATTCATAAGGTTTTCATGCCTAATTTTTCAGAAGTGGTTGCCCCCACCCTTCTACCCAGTCTGTTCTAGTCTGGAAACTTTGCTGAAACCTGTCTACAATGGGTGAACCTTCTGGTAGATGAAATACCAGTGGCATAGCTACCAGCATCACCACAACATGCAAGCCACCACAGTGTGACAAACTGATAAATGAGTGTTAGCCATTAGAGAAATGTAAATAAAAGCTACAATGAAATTTTGTCTCACTCAAGCCATTATAGCAAATTTCAACAGCATAGAAAAATGCTGTCCAGGCTTTAGAGAGATTGAAACTTTCATACACTGCTAGTGAAACTGTAAAATAGTACAACTACTGTGAAAAATGGTATGGCACTTCCTCAAAAAGGTGAAAATAAAAGTAGCATTTGATCCAGCAATCCCACTACTAGGTATATATCATAAAGATTTAGTATCTGGTACACGAGTGAATACATACACACCCATGTTCGTAACAGGACTATTCACAATAGCAAAGAGATGGAAACAACCTAATCCCCATCAACAGATGAATGGGTAACCAAACTATGGTACGTACACACAATGGTATACTATGTAATATTAAAGAATAATGATGAATCCATGAATTACCTCATAATATGGATGAACTTAGAGGACATTATACTGAATGAAATAATTCAATTACAGAAGGAGAGATATTATATTAGTCCATTATTATTTTAAAAATCAAGGAAAGGTTTACACAGGGATGG
>NW_006922514.1:353524-356800 GCF_000298275.1 Orycteropus afer afer | reverse complement strand
TATCATGGAGTTCTGGTGGCATATTGCCTAAGACATTTGACTGTTAACCAGAAGGCTGGTGGTTCAAACCCACCAGCTACTCCTCAGAAGGAAGATTGGACAATCTACTTCTGTAATGATACCGCCTCGGAAACCCAAGGAGGGGTCGCTAAGAGTCGGATCCAACTCGATTGCAGTGAGTTTGGTTTCTTGGTTTTACTGCATTATAAGTAATAACAAACACTAACATGCGGGTGTATACATAAGTAGACAGGTAACAAAAAAATCAGTTATGGGTAGGAGAACAGGAATATACTCATGACCATACATAAATCTGACAGATGATATGCATACATATGTATTTGTATGTGCTATAAAAATGCCCGTATGCCTTATAGAGCTAACAGGGTATAAAGTTAGGTAACTTCTTAGCCACAACTAAGTACTTTGAGAGAATGAGTTGCTGGGCCTGTGGGATTGGGGCCTTTGTCTCAAGGAATTTGTTGTTGTTGTTATTTGCCATCGAGTCGGCCCCGACTCATAGCGACCCCTCCTTGGGTTTCCGAGGCAGTATCACTACGGAAGTAGGATTGCCCAACCTTCCTTCCGAGGAGTGGCTGGTGGGTTTGAACCGCCAGCCGTCTGGTTAGCAGGCAAGTGTCTTAGCCACTATGCTACCAGAGCTCCTTCAAGCTCAATTGGCACAACATAGTATGCAAAAACATTGCTCTACATCTTACTTTGGTGATTGGCAACTGGAGTCTTAAAAGTTTGAGTGTGGCCAAATAATATGCATCTAAGAACTACTGGTATCTCCTTGTCTGGAGCAAAGAAGAGTGAAGAACATCAAAGACATATGGAACCAGTTAATCCAAAGGATTAATGGACCATAAGAACCTCAACCTATATGACCCTGAGAACAGAAGAACCAGATAATGCCTGGCTACAAATGCCAACCACTTGGAAAGGGATGAAAATTGGAGATCCTGGATAGAGTGGGAGAAAAATGTTGAACAAATATTCAAAAACATAAAAATAACCAAGATTACTGGTCAGATAGACACTGGTAAAACCCCTGAGAGTATGGCCCCTAGTTACCCTTTGGGCCTTGAATGAGACTGACTCCCATGATTTACATGTCAGCCAAACTATAGACAAGCCTCTGAATTGAACAACTACATCAAGGAGATGCACTCTTTGGAAAAATCAACCATGTGGGATCAGAAAGGCAGCAGCATATGTGCAGGGAGAAAGCTATGGAAGTAGGAATGTCCAGACAAGAAGATCACAGGAAAAGGGTAACCATAGGGAAGATGTAGAAAGAGAGATGTCACATTGTGGAAATTGTAATCAGTGTCACAGAACAAAATGTGTATGAACTTTTGGATATAAAAAAAATATCTGCTTTGTAAAATTTCACACAAATCACAGTATAAAGTTAAAGAATAATACCAAGAAAAAGAGAGTTATTGACACATTTAAATTGTGATGCTGGTGAATAATATTGCCAGAAGAATGAAGAAATCTGTCTTATAAGATACACAACTTGCATGCTCCTTAGAAACGAGAATGGTAAGCATTCTACTTGCTTACTTTGGACACATCATTAGGAAAGACCAATTTCTAAAAAAAAGGACATCATGGTTGGTAACATAGAGGGTTAGGAAAAACAAGAACAACCCTCAATGATATGGGTTGGGACAATAGCCACACAATAGATTTAAACACACCAAAAATCCTGAAGATGGCATAGGACAAGATGAAATTTCATTCCATTATACGTAGGGTCACCATGAATTGGAGCTGACTCAATGGTCATTAACAACAACAATTTGAGATCTGACATTTGACCTAGAAAGAATGTTCTTCTTAGTATTTCAAGTTAAGATTTATCTCCAGAAAAACTGACACTTTCAATAAATTTAGTTTCCTCCTTAACAGAGTTTCGTTTTATCTGTGACCTAGGTATTGCAAAACAAATTAGTTTTGGGAGAAAAATTAGTATTCAGATGTGAGGGGCAATGTTGTACATCAGCTTGATTAGGCTATGCTTTTCAGTGGCTTGGCAGACACTATGTAATCGCCTCCCATTTCATGATCTAATGTGAGCATCCAATAAGTTGAAAGGGGAATTTCCTTGGGGAGTGGCCTGCCTCCAGTGTATAATTGGATGTGTTGGCAATTGTTCTGGTTACCTAGTGCCACTCTGACAAGAATATATCACAAATGGGATGGCTTGAACAAACAGGAGTTTACTCTCTTACAATTCCAGATGCTAGAAGTCTGAGTTCAAAGTGCCAGGCTCTAGGGGCTGAGTGAAAGCCCCTTGATCTTGGGCTTCAGCTCTACCTCCTGCTCCCGGACCACTGAAGCTAGAGGCATCTCTTTACTCAGGCAGCTACTGGCTGCTGAGGCTAACAAGCCCAAGGTAGACAAATAAAATGGCACAGTCCCGATGTTACCAAACCACACAGCAGACCATTAATTCAAGTCCATTGAAAGTCCCAAGGTTGGCAGAGCATTGCAGGCTGCTGAACAATGACACGGCTATGTGCCATAAAGCGTACCATAAACTACAGACCATTCCCAAGGCTTCTCTTTATATACAGGAAGCAGACCACAATAGATTTCACCATGGAGTTGATTATCAGTCTCATCATGGAGAATACTACATCCAGCTGTCCAGCCACTCAACCAGGCCTAGCCAAGTTGACACACGAACTTAACCACCACAGCAATGCTCGCTGTTTTTTCTAAACTTTGTCCTCTTTTTGTTGCCTGATTTCTAGTTTTGGAATGCAAACCTGCTGAAGTTTCTTAGCCTGCTGTCTGAACTGCAGATTTTGGATTCATCAACCCCTTTACTCATATGAGCAAGAAGAGGTCTTCAGACTGTTGCCTGATACACAGATTTGGGATGTACAAACCTGTACAATTACATGAGCCATTTTCTTGCTATTGAGTGAGCCATTTCCTTGAAGAAAATTTCTCTCTTTATATTTAGGTGTACGCTTTATTGGTTTTGCTCATCTAGAGAACCCAGACTGACACCAGACTTGCTACTAAATATATATAATGTCCAGTTTTGAGAAAAAAAATATGAGACATAAAGAAACAAAAAAGTGTGACCCACACAGAGGGGGAAAAAATGGAGTTGATAGAATCTGTCTTTGAAGGGACCAAGATAGTAAACATAGTGGGTGAAGACTTCAGTGTAGCTATAGTGTCACTGGGAGTTCTGGTGGCATAGTGCCTAAGACATTTGACTGCTAACCAGAAGGCTGGTGGTTTAAACCC
>NW_006922514.1:351462-352378 GCF_000298275.1 Orycteropus afer afer | reverse complement strand
ATTTTTATTCACTGAAATTGAAATAGCACTGAAAAATATACATGTCTTATAAAATAATCTCAATGAATTATGCATTGAGTTTTCTTTGCTATGAAATATTTTAGGATTTCCTGTAATTGCAAGTTTCCTTTGATTTGCTAAAGTTTGCCAAGTCTAGGTGTTGGTTAATTTGGGTATTTGCCTACAAGCTAAATAAAGAATTCATGGACAAATCAGGTAAAATTATAATAGATACAAAGTATTTTGAATGGTTAAAAAATAAACATTATTTAGGTCTGCCATAGCAAATAAATCACTATGGGTCAAGAGATGCCTATTATCTACACCATTAAAAACTCAAAACTGTTTGAAATTACCTGGTGACTGAAGTCATAAAGCTTGGTTTCTTCATAGGAAGAAACCTAGGACCCAGTCAGAAAGTCATGGACAAATAGCTCTTAGGATTGTGTCCAAGTTAAGAGGTAAGAGAAATTTGAAGATCTGGCCAAGGTGCCTGTGTTAGGCTGGGTTCTATAGAAAGGCAAAACCATTAAAGCTTATATATACATATAGAGGAAGAGAAATTAATCTTCAGAAAATGGCTCACACACTTATAGAAGCTGGCAAGTCACAAGTTCTTGGATCAAACATCAAGCTGGAGGCTTTTCCTGACTCACGCAGCTGCCAGGGCTGACGAGTCCAAGGTTGGCAGGCAGTATACCAGCTGTTGACTCCAACAAATGATGAATCCAAGATCTCCAGGACAAATGGTGGATTGTTCATTCATGGACAGTTGTAGACAGCACAACAGGATCCCAATACACAGAAGAGTGTCTCTTATACCAGGATGTCCATAAATATATTGGAAGCAGGCCACACCCCTAGGGAAACTCCCTTTCAATGGATTGGCTGCTCAAAACATATATATCCGATCCCA
>NW_006922514.1:345614-349166 GCF_000298275.1 Orycteropus afer afer | reverse complement strand
TAATTTTTAGAAGGTCCCAATCATCTGGTTTCTCTTTTGCCATGTGTACATTTTGAGTTATGCTTGATAGTCTATTTTTGCCATATATTAGGGCCCTTAAATTTGCCCCTAGTTTTTCCTTGAGGAACTCTATAGTTTTAGATTTCAAATTTAAGTCTTTGATCCATCTGGAGTTTGTTTTTGTGTATAGTGTGAGGTACAAATGTTGTTTCATTTTTTCTGCAAATGGATCTCCAGTTTTGCCAGCACCATTTATTAAGCAAGCATTCTCTTCCCCATTTAATGGATTTTGGCAAGTTGTCAAAGATCAGCTGAGCATAGGTCGATGGATCTATTTCTGGGTTCCCAATTCTATTCCATTGGTCTATGTATTTGTCATTAAACCAATACCAGGCAGTTTTGGCTACTGTGGCTGTATAGTAGGTTTTGAGATCCGGCAGTGTGAGACCTTCTACTTTGTTCTTCTTCTGCAATAGTGCTAAGCAAAAAATTTTGAGTGGGTCACTAGGGGTTATAGTGAGTGGTACCACTCTCAATTCCACCATTGGTTCCTGGACCTGTGAATCCTGGCTATTGGAGAAACAGTGCCATATATTGTACACTGGTTTAGAGCATATACAGCCTCCTGGAGAACAATGCCCCAACCCTTCAAGGTATTGCCACCTAGCTGGCATTGTAATTGTGTTTTCAGTAGGCCATTCCATCATTCTATCAAGCCAGCTGCTTCAGGATGATGAGGAACATGGTAAGACCAATGAATTCCATGAGTATAAGCCCATTGCCACACTTCATTTGCTGTGAAGTGAATCCCTTGATCTGAATCAAGGCTGTGCGGGATACTATGATGATGGATAAGGCATTCTTTAAGTCCATAGATGGGAGATTTGGCAGAAGCATTGCATGCAGGGAAGCCGTATCCATATCCAGAATAAGTATCTATTCCAGTAAGAACAAAATGCTATCCTTTCCATGATGGAAGTGGTCCAATGTAATCAACCTGCCACCAGGTTGCTGGCTGATCATCCCGAGTAATGGTTCCACGTTGCAGTCTCAGTGTTAGTCTCTGCTGCTGGCAGATTGGGCACTCAGCTGTGGTGGTAGATGAATCAGCCTTGGTGAGTGGAAGTCCATGTTACTGAGCCCATGGATTACCTCCATCCCTCCTACCATGGCCACTTTTTCATGAGCCCATTGAGCAAGGACAGGAGTAGTGGGGGAAAAAGGATGGCTGGTTTCTACTGAACGTGATTGTTAAAGTCCTCCTCTGCTGAGGTCACATTTTGGTGGGCATTCATATGAGACACAAATATTTTTACTCCTTTGGCCCATTCAGAGAGATCTATCCACATAACTTTTTCCCATACATCCTTGTCACCAATTTTCCTGTCATGCTCCTTCCAAGTCCCAGACCATCCAGCCAAGCCCATGAATCTGTATACAATCATACATTTGGCCATTTCTTGTTCTATGCAAAGTGAACAGCCTTATGCATGGCTCAAAGTTCTGCCCATTGGGAGGATTTCCCTTCACCATGGTCCTTTAAGGAAGTCAGAGAAAGGGGCTGCAGTGCCACTGCTGTCCACTTTTGAATGGTGCATGCATATCACACAGAACCATCTGTAAACCAGGCACGAGTTTTCTCTTCCTCAGTCAATTTATCATAAGGAACTCTCCATGAGGTCATAGGTGCATGGGAGAGGGAAGGTAATGTGACTGGAGTGGGACCATAGGCATTTGGATCACATCCTCATGCAACTTACTTGTGCCTTCAGGTCCTGCTTGAGCCCAATCTCTGATATACCACTTCCTTTTAATGATGGAGTGCTGCTGTGCATGCCCAACTTTATGACTCTGTGGGTCAGACAACATCCAGTTCATGATGGGCAGCTCAGTCCTCATGGTGACTTGATGGCCCATGGTTAGGCATTCAGTCTCTACAAAAGTCCAGTAACAAGCCAAAAGCTGTTTCTCAAAAGGAGAGTAGTTATCTGCAGAGAATGGCAGTGCTTTGCTCCAAAATCCCAAGGGTTGGCATTGTGATTCACCAATAGGGACCTTCCAGACTCCAAACAGCATCTCTATCAGCTACAGACACTTGAAGCACCATTGGATCAGCTGGATCATTTGGGCCAAGTGGCAGAACAGCCTGCATGGCAGCCCGAACCTGTTGTAGAACATTCTGTTGTTTTGGACCCCACTCAAATCTAGCAGCTTTCTGAGTCACTTGATAAATAGGTTGAAGTAATACACCCAAATGAGGGATATGTTGCCTCCAAAATCCAAAGAGACCCACCAGATGTTGTGCCTCCTTTTTAGTTGTGGTGGAAGCCAGATACAATAACTAATCCTTCACTTTAGTAGGAATATCTTGACATGCCCCATACCACTGACCCCTAGAAATTTCACTGAGGGGGAAAGTGCCTGAATTTTCTTGGGTAAATTTTCCACCCTCTAGCATGCAGATGTCTCACCAATAAGTCTAGAGTCATTGATACTTCTTCCTTACTAGGTACAATCAGCATAATGTCATCAATATAATGGACCACTGTGAAGTCTTGTGGAAGGGAAAGACGATCAAGATCCCTATGGACTAAATTATGATATAGTGTTGGGGAGTTGGTATACCCCTGGGGAAGGACTATGACAGTATACTGTTGGCCTTGCCAGCTGAAGGCAAACTGCTTCTGATGGTCTTTTGAAGTTGGTATCGAGAAAAAGGCATTGACCAGATCAATAGCTGCATACCAAGTACCAGGAGATGTACTAATTTGCTCAAGCAATGAAACCACATCAGGAACAGCAGCTGCAATTGGAGTCACCACCTGATTAAGTTTACGATAATCTACTGTCATTCTCCAAGATCTATCTGTTTTTTGCACAGGCCAAATAAGTGAATTAAATGGGAATGTGGTGGGAATCACCACCCCCACATCCTTCAAGTCCTTGATGATAGCAGTAATTTCTGCAACCCCTCCAGGGATGTGGTATTGCTTTTGATTTACTATTTTTGTAGGTAGAGGCAGTTATCATGGCTCCCACTTGCCTTTTCCTACCATAACAGCCCTAACTTCATGTGTCAAGGACCCAATGTTGGAATTGTGCCAATGCACAATTATGCATTCTGGAACTGGGGAAATCACTACAGGATGGGCTTGATGAACCACTGGACTCATTGTGACATGCACCTGAGCTAAGACACCATCAATAACTTGACCCCCATATGCCCCCACTCTGATTGGTCGGCCACAATGACACTTTGGGTCTCCTGGAATTAGTGTCAGTTCAGAGCCAGTGTCCAGTAATCCCTGAAAAATCTGATTATTTCCTTTTCCCCAATGAACAGTCACTCTCGTTAAAGGCCTCAGATCCCTCTGCGGAAGGCTGGGAGAAAAATTAACCTTATAGATTGTTGGCAGTGTAGTGGGGTCCTTCCTCAAAGGGACCCAGCCTCCCCTTAATTCAAGGGGTTGTGGGTCTGTAAACTGACTCAAGTCTGGGAATTGATTGAGAGGCTGTGACTCTGTATTCTGGCAATTCAATCTAGGCTGCTGT
>NW_006922514.1:340918-345270 GCF_000298275.1 Orycteropus afer afer | reverse complement strand
GCTAGTATAAAATAACAATCACACCAGTCTTCAAGGATAGTGGGGCTCCCTTCACAAATTTATTTCTCACTGTACTGCTGAAAGGTGTGTCCTCCAGACTCTCCATTTTTGGCTCTAGGTGTATAATCTGATAAATTCATTCTAACAGGTCAGTTTCCCTAAGCCTCTGGATACCTGCTTTTACATTATACTAAGGCAGGTCTGGTACTTCACCTTGACTTAAAGTAGGCCACTGCATAATCCATGCTTCAGTAAGCCAACCAAATAAACAATTAGATCCTTCCCTAACCTCTCAAGCTGAAACATTGAATGAAGAATCTGTACTTAGTGGGCCTAAATCAATAAACGCAGACTGATCCAATGTTACATTCCTTGCACCATTATCCCACACCCTCAGTAGCCATTCCCATACATATTCTCCAGGTTACTGTCTGTACATGTTACAAAAATCAAGTAGATCTTTTCGGGTTAACATACCACCTCATCAGTCACACTTTGTATTTCACCTTTTGGGGCTCACTTGGAGTCAACTTTAGTTATAGGTCTAGCAGCAACAATGGGTGGTTGGGTAAGTTGCTGAGAACATTCAGCAATGTCTTCCATGGCCATGGCATCTACTTCAGTAGATGACCCAGTAGGAACATCTGGGTTAATCCCATCAAACAGAGGTGGAAGCAATAATGGTTTTATAGTAATCCCTTCAGATGGAAGGGATTCAACAGAATTTAGAGGCTCCATATCCTCATCTTCCTGACTGTCTGCCCATATGTCCCCATTTCAGGTTTCAGGATCCCATTTTTTCCCCATCAATGGCCTCACTTTAACTTCAGACACCATTCTGGGTTGGTAATTTAATTGGCATTGTAATTCAGCCACCCTTACAATAAGACTCTAGGTTTGTTTTTTTGCCAATATCATCTCTGTCACTAGAAGAAAGAAAGCGTTCTTTCAGAGAACAACTGGAAACATTGAGGTCTTTTATGCAGCACTTGAGCTGTGACTCAGCAGCCCTAAACTCATCTCACTCTTTCACCACTTAGTCTAGAGTAAGTAAGTAGGACCAACCAACCAGCTTCCTTATACTCCTCATGCTGACAAAATTGCAAAAAAGTATCAAATATGTGATCACCCAGAGCCTCACTTCTCAAAAGTACTTGATCTGTTGGTGGTGCTATTTTGCATATTAATGTTGCAACCTCATGCTAAAGAGATTAGCAGGGCCCTCTTTACTAATAGAGACAGGGTCACCAGTGCCTTTATGATTAATCAAATTGGAGAACCAAAACAGAATCTGTGAGAATCAATTTAGGAAGCACATCCTTATGATTTTGTCTCTCTAGAACCACTCCCAGTACCAAATGTGTTAGTCTAGGTTCTCTAGAGAAGAAAAACCAGTAAAGCTTATATAAACATATAGAGGAAGAGAAATTAGTTTTCCAAAAACGGCTCACACATTTATAGAAGCTTGCAAGTCCCAAGTTCTTGGATCAAATGTCAAGCTGGAGGCTTTTTCCAACTCACACAGCTGCAGAGGCTGATGAGCTCAAGGTTGGCAGGCAGTATACCAATTGTTGACTCCAATGAATGATGAATCCAAGATCTCCAGGCCAAATGGGATATTGTTCATTCACGGACAGTTGTAGGCAGCACAACAGGATCCCAATCCACAGAAGAGTGTCTCTTTTCCAAGTATGCCCATAAATATATTGGAAGCAGGGCACACCCTTAGGGAAATTGCCTTTCAATGGATTGGCTACTCAAAACATACACATCCACTCGCTTCATGGGAATAACCCACACCACAATCAGAATTGTGGTCCAGTCAAGTTGACACACAGCTCCAACTATCACAGTGCCCGAAGCAGATCTTTCAATCACTCCCAACAATTTCAATATTTTCTCCATTCATCATGTTTAGAACAGAATATTGTAGTTGTTAGGTGCCATTGAGACTGCTCTGACTCATAACAACCCTATGTACAACAGCACAAACACTGCCTGGTCCTGTGCCAGCCTCACAATCTTTGCTATACCTGAACCCATTATTGAGGCCACAGTGTCAATCCATCTCTTTGAGGGCCTTCCCATTTTCATTGACCCTCGATTTTACCAAGTATGATATCCTTCTCCAAGGAATGGTCCCTTCTGACAACATGACTAAAGTAGGTGAGACAAAATCTGGCCATTCTCACTTCCAAGGAGAATAGAATAGCACCTGGCAATAATAATCACTCAATAAATATCATTATCATAATAATTGTTGTTGTTGTTATGTGCCGTCGAGTCGGCCCCGACTCATAGCGACCCCTCCTTGGGTTTCCGAGGCAGTATCACTATGGAAGTAGGATTGCCCAACCTTCCTTCTGAGGAGTGGCTGATGGGTTTGAACCACCAGCCGTCTGGTTAGCAGGCAAGTGTCTTAGCCACTATGCTACCAGAGCTCCAGTAATCATAATCATTAGTACCATTATTATTAATTAAACTACTGTGAAACATTATTACTAAAGCTCATAATGATAATCATGATGGAAAGAAAGATTGAAACATGTTATGAGAACTCTGTTTAAGAGGAGAGGAAGTTATATAAAATTTAAAAATATTTACATCCCAAACATTTTGTGAAAATGGTGTAGAGGTGGCATCTGACCTCCTCTAACTTTACAAGGGGGATGGAGGATCAAGATCAATATTGTTGTTGTTATGTGCTGTCAAGTCATCTCTGACTGATAGCAACCCTCCCTGGGTTTCTGAGGGAGTATCACTATGGAAGTAGATTGCCCAATCATCCTTCTGAGGAGTGGCTTGTGGGTTTGTTCCCCCAGATCAACATTAACATCCCACAATTGATTTATATGGGGTGGAGATCAGACATGCCTCCCCCTGCCACTTTTTATCAGTTTTGACACAATAATCCTTCCAACAGAACTCTCTTCTTCTCTGTTGCATTTAGTAATTCATTGCAATGGCCACACAATACTCATGGTTATCGAGTTTATTAGGTAAGTAAAAGATTATAATCCAGTATCAGAAATTACTCAGAATACAGTTCTGTCATCAGGAAAGCCTCTTCTCTGGTAGTGCCTGCCATCATGCGTCTCTTTGACTTTCATCCTCTCAGCCAGTTATCCTCTGTCCTTGTAAGGCAAGTGGTGCAAAGATGTTTTTGCTCTGCCAATAAGTATTCAAAGACACCCTACTCTACCAGTAAGCCTCCTGCCCAAAGACACTCAGCTTTCTCGGTCTGTGGGTTAGCAAGTTTAGCTCCAAGAATGAGTGCCTAGAGGCACCAGACTCTACCACCAAGACTTCTGCTGGACAGCACACAGCATTCTCACTCCATGGGCCAGGATGCCCACTGTACTGTCTCCTGCCAGGTCTTCAGCCAGTCTCCTGGTTCTACTTGCCATTTCTCTGCTGCTTCTTCTCACCATCTCTTGCCATTTCAGCAAAGTGTTATAGCTTGTTCTCTGTCTCCTGGGTCTAGGAAGATCAGTACCGGGATCTTGGAACCAGAAGATGGATTCTACTCCTAGCTCTTCTTTCTTAATAGTAATGAGATCCCCCATTTCCACCTCTGGGGTGGCACATTTTAAGCCTATCATGATGACAAAACTGACCAATCCGCACGTTAGAGTTCCATCCACCTTATTTGCATTGGCTCATCTCCACAAGGATAGGAAAATATCCATACACCTACATGGAAGACCAGTTAATATGACTCATTCAAATTTATGCACAAACCACCAAAGCAAAAGATGAAAAAATTGAAGATTTTTTACCAACTTCTGCACTCTGAAATTGACCAAACATGCAATCAAGAGGTATTGATTATTGCTGGTGATTGGAATATGAAAGTTGGAAACGAAGAAGAAGCATGGGTAGTTGAAAAATATGGCCTTGGTGATAGAAATAACACTGGAGATTGCATGACAGAATTTTCCAAGACCAATGAATTATTGCAAATACATTTCTTCAACAACATAAATGGTGACTATATGTGTATACATCATCAGAAGAAATACACTGAAATACAATAGACTACATCTATTGTATTGGCAAAAAAAAGCTCAATATCATCAGTCAAAACAAGGCCAGTAGCTGACTATGGAATAGATGATCAATTGCTCATATGGAAGTTCACGTTGAAGCTAAAGAAAATTAGAACAAGTCCACAAGAGCCAAGATATGAACCTGAGTATATTCCACCTGAATTTAGAGAACTTTTGAAGAATAGATTTGACACATTGAATACCAGTGACTGAAGACCAGATGAGTTGTGGGATGACATCAAATAACATCATATATGAAGAAAACAAAAGGTCATTAAAAAGGAGAGGAAGAAAAGACCAAAA
>NW_006922514.1:337415-339384 GCF_000298275.1 Orycteropus afer afer | reverse complement strand
CATGGAGTGCCAGAGGAAATATCAAATCTATCCTGGAAGAAGTGCAGCCTGAATTCTCCTTAGAAGTGAGAATGGTCAGACTTTGTCTCACCTACTTTGGTCATGTGGTCAGAATGGACCTTTCCCTGGGGAATGATATCATGCTTGGTTAATGTAGGGTCAGTGCAAAAGGGGAAGACCTTCAATGAGATGGATTGACACAGTGACTGCAATGATAGGTTGAAGCATATCAAGGATTGTGAGGATAGCACAGGACAGGGCAATGTTTTGTGCTGTTGTACATAGGGTCACTATGAGTAAAAATTTACTCGATGGCACCTAACAAAAACAACAAATCCCCAGAAAGGTGCAATGTCTGATTTACATTAGTAACAAGCTATCCAATCTGGCTGGTGGGCTACAAGCACCTCACATTTGCATAATCTCACTCTGTCATTTAATGGGAGTTACAAAGACTATGGCTAGACAAGACAAATGAAACATTATCTCTGAAGGACTTGGTCAATAGATAATGGTCTCCAAATGATAGAAAACAAATGAGGGTGTTTTTTCCCTAGTTTTGTCCCAGTTTACTATCTTGGCACTGTCTCCAGGACATGGTAAGGGAAGAGAATCCCATGCAAAGTTCTTGGATATCACCGTGCTGAGGATATAGGAACTCAAGGAGTCTAAGGTGGATATAATCATAGGTAGAGCACTGGAGAGAGTATGACTGCACAGCAAGGGAACACTAGCTACGAGCAGAAAGTCCCCACTGAATATTGAGCTGAGTACTCATTATCACATGTGTGTGACAAAACAATCTGTGGACAGGGAAAGAAACAGCTAAATGAATTGGAATGAACAGTGTCAATAGCTCACACAGGGTAGGGTATAGTATATATTCCCAAAGAACAGAGTAGAAAACCTCACCATTCATAGGATATCAACTCCAGAATCATAAATAAGTCTTTCTTCCATAATGAAGAAAAGCTAATCTTAGGCCAAATGTCACTTTGGTACCGTCCAAGAAAGTTTAAAATTAACACCTGAAATATTCCAGAGAATTCCAAGTAACTCATGCTTATCCCAGCACAAAATCAAAGAATATTTATGGTAATGTAAAAATATTCAACACTCAAAAAATAAATGTCAGAATTTCTAGCATCCAATTAATAATTGCCACGTATGCAAGCAAGCACAAAAATACTGTCTATAATGAAGAGAAAAAAACCAATCAATTATAACTGACACAGGAATGACAAGGATGACACAATTACTAGAGAAGAACATTAAAACAGTTATTATAACTATATTCCATATGGTCAAACAATTAGAAAAAAAATTGAACATGTTAAGTAGAGACATGAAAGATATAAAAATGAACCCAATCAAACGTCTAAAGATAAAAATTACAATGTCTGTTCTGAAAAATACACTGGGTAGAATTAAAGGATGATTTGACACTTAAGAAGACAATATTAGTGAATTTTAATATGTAACAAGAGAAACTATCCAAAATGAAATACAGGGAGATAAAAGATTGAGAAAACAATGAACATCATAGAACTGTGAGACAACTTTAAGCAGCTAAAATATGTGCAAGTAAGTCCCCAAAGAAGAGGAGAGATGAAGGCAAGAGGAATAATATTTGAAAGAATATGATTGAACTTTTCCAAATTTGATAAATATTATAGGCTCTATATCCAAGAAGCTCAATGAATCTTAGACACACAAGCATGAAGAAAAATACACCAACATGCATTGTAATTGAATTTCTTATGAAATCAGTGATAGCAAAATATTAAAGAGAAAGAAGAAGAAAAATATATGTACAGAGCAATAAAGAATAAAAGCACGTTTCTTGTCAACAAAATGCATCCAAGAAGACAGTGAAACAACATCTTAAAATACTGAATGAAAAAATAGTCAACTCAGAATTCTATACCCAAAGAAAATATCTTTCAGAAGTGTAGACAAAATACTTATT
>NW_006922514.1:335069-335847 GCF_000298275.1 Orycteropus afer afer | reverse complement strand
ATACATAAACTTTTCCTTCACTTTTATAATAACAGACTAATATAATATTTGTCCTTTTGTGATTAACTTATTTCACTCAGCATAATGTCCTCTAAGTTCATCCATGTTATGTGGTGTTCTGCAGATTCTAGGTTACTCTTTAGGGTTGCAGAGTATTCCCTTGTGTGTATGTACCATAGTTTGGTTATCCATTCCTCAGTTGATGGACACCTAGGTTGTTTCCATATTTTGGCCATTGTAAGTATTGCTGTGATGAACATGGGTGTGCATATGTCTGTTCTTGTCATGGCTCTCACTTCTTTAGGATATATACCTAGTCATGGAATGGCTGGGTCAAATGGTATTTCTAATTCCAAATTTGTAAGGAATCACCATACTGCTTTCCACAGTGGTTATACCATTTTACAGTCCCACCAGCAGTGTATGAGAGTCCCAATCTCTCCACATCCTTGCCAGCATTTCTTATTTTCTGTCTTGCTGAACTTTGCTACTAGTGCTGGAGCAACATGGTACCTCATTGTTGTTTTGATTTGCATCTAACAATGCTCACAATGCTAACGATTGTGAGCATATCTTCATATGTTTGTTGGTCGCCTGAATATCCTCTTTGGTGAAGTGTCTGTTCATGTCTTCTGCCCATTTTTAAATCAGATTATTTGTTTTTTTGTTATTGAGATGTTGGTGTTTTCTATAAATTCTAGAGATAATTCCCTTGTCAGATATGTCATTGCCAAATATTTTTTCCCAATCTGTAGGTTCTCTTTTGACTCTTTTGGAG
>NW_006922514.1:304824-311159 GCF_000298275.1 Orycteropus afer afer | reverse complement strand
TGCCTAGTCCACCATCTTGCTGGAACTCCTTTAGGTTAATTCTTATGTCCTACCACCACTCAGGAATCTCCAAGCTTTCTGTGCTGTCAGGATCGCTCAGGATCGCTGCCAGAACGCAACTCCATCTGTCTCCTTTTTTGGTATTTTCACGCAAATTCTTCTGCTAATTGGGGTTTAGTCCACTTCTATATCCTTCCCTTCAAGGCTTAGGGTTCTAGGATTATCTTCTGTGTCTATGTTAATTGGTTTCCCTTTTCTTTGTTGAAGAGGGTCTGTGCGGTCTTTATGCCTAGTCTGCCATCTTGCTGGTACTCTAAACTATGGTTCTAAACTAAGGGTTTTATACTATGGTTTTAAATCGGGAAGGGTGTGCATTAGGGTTGTATCATTTAGCCATACTTACTCAATCGGTATGCTGAACAAAAAATCCGAGAAGCTGGAATATATGAAGAAGAACACAGCATCAGGATTGGAGGATGACTCATCAACAACCTGTGATATGCAAATGACACAACCTTATTTGCTGAAAGTGAAGATGACTTGAAGCACTTACTGATTAAGGGTACAGTCTGCAGGATGATTACACCTCAACAAAGAGAAAATGAACATCCTCACAACTGGACCAATATGTAGCATAATGATAAATGGAGAAAAGATTGAAGTTGTCAAAGGTTTCATTTACTTGGATCCACAATCAACACCAATGGAAGCAGCAGTCAAGAAATAAGATGTCATATTGCACTGGGCAAATACACTGCAGAATAATGCTTTAAAGTGTTAAAGAGCAAAGATGTCACTTTGAAGACTAATGTGTGCCGAACCCAAGCCTTGGTCTTTTCAATCATCTTATATGCATTTGAAAGCTGGACAAAGAATAAGGAGGACCGAAGAAGAGTGGATGCTTTTGAATTGTGGTGTTGGCGAAGAACACTGAAAATACCATGGACTGCCAGAAGAATGAAAAAATCTGTCCTGGAGAAGTGCAATCAGAATGCTCCTTAGAAGCAAAAGTGGCCAGACTTCGTATCACCTACTTTGGTCATGTTGTCACAAGGGAACATTCCTTGGAGAAGGATATCATGCTTGGTAAAGTTCAGGGTCAGCAAAAATGGGGAAGGCCCTCAATGAGATGGATTGACACAGTGACTGCAACAATGGGCTCAGGTATAGCAAGGATTGTGAAGCTGGCACAGGACCGGACAGTGTTTCTTTCGGTTGTATAAAGGGTTGTTATGAGTCAGAGTCTACAGCACCTAACAACAACAACATGATTCTTTAGTCTTTTAGCATGTAGTCTGTCACAGTAGGTGAACTAGTTCTCATAATCTGTCACATATGACCTATAACATACTACATGACCTTGCCTCTAACTATTTCTCCAGCCTCCTCTAACCTCACAAGACTTCCTTATTTTCTTTTTAGTAATATTTTATTGAGTTTTTGGTGAAATTTTACACAGAAAGTTCTCATTTGACAATTTTCACACACATTATTCAGTAACCTTAGTGACATTTATAACAGTGTGTCAACATTCTCTTTAATTTGTTCTCTTTGTTCCTTTTCCATTACTCCAGTTTTTGGCCCCCTTATTTTCTCATCTTTGTTTTGAGTAACTGTTGTACCTTTGTTCTTGTGCAGGTGGTTTTCAAGCAGGTATCATCTTACAGGTGATATCCTTTATTTTGTGTGTCAATTTAGTATTTCACCAAAAGGTGATCTCAAGTTGTGCTCTAGGTTTAAGGAGTGCCTCATGGCAATAGCATCAGGGTGCCCTCTGTTCTCTACTCTTCCACTTTGTCTGGATTTTAAAAAAAAATAAGAATATGAATTATGCTCCACATTTTTCTCCTATCCTATCTATCACCATCTATTGTGAACCTGGTCATAATGTTTAGTGATGGTAGCCAGGCACCATCTAGTTTTTGTGGTCTCAGGTTAAATTAGGTTATGGCTCATATAGACATGTTTCTTCTCTGAGCCTTTTGTTACCTTCTTATTGTTTTATTCCTGGAGAGTACAGTCCTGCAGTTCTGTTTGAGATGGCCATTCCAAGGCTTCTAAGACTGGGATGCTACTCACATCATTAGATACAGATCATAATATATGTGAATTATTTTATACCAGTTCACTGAATTGTCACATGAGACTATTGCCTAAACTTGCAAACCCAGAAAATTAATCTTGGAAGGTGTTTAGTTATGACTGAGGATTATCCATATATGTATATCCATATATATGTCTTTGGAAGTTCTGGTAGCGTTGTGCCTAAGGCATTTGACTGCTAACCAGAAGGATGGTTGTTCAAACCCACCAGCCACTCCTCGGAAGGAAGATGGGGCAATCTTCTTCAGTAGTGATACTGCCTTGGTAACTCAAGGAGGGGTCTCTATGAGTTGGGGCCGACTCGATGGCACATAACAACAACAACAATATATGTCTTCAATGAATATATGTGCCTGAATACACATGTTTGTATTTACGTGTACCTATACAACACAGATACTGCTTCAAATAGTCCAACTTCTACAATTATTTGCTCAGCATACAGATTGAATAAGTAAGGTGAAAAGATACAACCCTAGCATACACCTTTCTGATTTAAACCACACTGTATCCTCTTGTTCTGTTCATCTGACTATCTCTTGGTCAATGTACACATTCCTCATGAGCACAATTACATGTTCTGGAATTCCCATTCTTCACAATGTTATCCATAATTTGTTATGATACACAGAGTTAAATGCATTTTCATAGTCAATAAAATACAGGTAAACATATTTCCAGTATTCTTTGCTGTCAGTCAAGACATATCTGACATCAGCAATGATATCTCTCATGCTACACCCTCTTCCAAATTTAACTTGAATTTCTGGCAGTCCAATGACAATACACTGCTGCAACCGTTTTTAAATTATCTTCAGCAAAATTTTACCTGTGTATGATACTAATGACTTAGTTCAATAATTTTCACATTCTGTTGAAATACCTTTCCTCAGAATGGGCACAAATATGGATCTCTTATAGTTGGTTGACCAGGTAGCTGTCTTCCAAATTTCTTGGTGTAAATGAGTGAGCACCTTTAGTGCTGCATCTGTTTGTTGAAAGATCTCAAGGGGTATTCCTCCAATTCCTGGAGTCTTGTTGTTAGCCAATTCCTTCAGTTCAGCTTGGATTTCTTCCTTCAGTACCACAGGTTCTTGATCATGTGCAACTTCTTTAAATGGCTGAAGGTTGACCAATTCTTTTTGGTACAGTGACTCTGTGTATTTCTAATACCGTCTTTTGATGTGCTCTGTATCATTCAATATTTTGCCCGTCTTTCAACATCGTAACTCGAGGCTTGAATTTTTTTTTTTTTTTGCAGTTCCTTCAGCTTCAAAAATGCTCTGTTCTTCTCCTTTTGCTTTCTAACTCAAGGTTTTTGCACATTTCAGGATTGGAGGAAGACTCATTAACAATCTGTGATGTGCAGATGACACAACCTTGCATACTGAAAGTAAGGGGACTTAAAGCACTTTTTGATGAAGATCAAAGACTACAATCTTCAGTGTGGATTTTTGTTGTTGTTGTTATGTGCATTTGAGTCAGACTTGACTCATAGCGACTCCTCCTTCAGTTTCCGAGGCAGTATCATTATGGAACTAGATTGCCCAACCTTCCTTCCCAGGAGTGGCTGGTGGGTTTGAACTGCCAGCCTTCTGGTTAGCAGTCAAGTGCCTTAGGCACTAGGCTACCAGATTACACCTCAACATAAAGACAAAAATCCTCACAACTGGACCAGTAAGCAACATCATGATAAATGGAGAAAAGATTGAAGTTGTCAATGATTTCATTTTACTTGGATCCACAGCAACACCCATGGAAGCAGCAGTCAAGAAATCAGACATTGTATTACACTAGGCAAATCTGGTGCAAAAGATCTCTTTAAAGTGTTGAAGAGCAAAGATGTCACTTTGAAGACTAATGTGTGCCTAACCCAAGGCATAGTATTTTCAATTGTCTCATATGCATGTGAAGCCTGGACAATGAATAAGGAGAATTGAAGAAGAATTGATGCCTTTTAATTGTGGTGTTGGTGAAAAATACTGAAAATATCATGAACTGCCAAAAGAGCAAACAAATCTGTCCTGGAAGAAGTGCAGCCAGAAGGCTCCTTAAAAGCAAGAATGGCCAAACTTCACCTTACCAATTTTGGGCATGTTGTCAGAAGAGACCAGTCCCTGGAGAAGAATACAATGCTTGATAAAGTGTAGGGTAGGGAAAAAGGCGAAGACCCTCAATGAAGTGGATTTACACAGTGGCTGCCACAATGGGCTCAAGCATAGCAGGGATTGTGAGGGTTACACAGGATCAGGCTGTGTTTCATTCTGTTGCACATAGGAATGCTATGAATTGGAATCAACTTGATGGCACCTAACAACAGCAACATTCAAGAGCAAGTTTCAGAATCTCTTCTTACATGCATTTTCTTCCTTTCCTTTCTTTTTTTTCCCCCTTAGTCCTACCAGAGAGTTTATTTATTTATCTTTTTTATTGTGATTTGGGTGAAGATTTACAGAGCAAATTCACTTTCTGTACAGCAGTTTATATATACTTGGTCTCATGACATTGACCACAATGCAACAGCTCCCCTCCCACTTCCTCCCCATAGTTACCTCTTCCCAGTGTCCATCCCTCCATGGAATCCTGCCCCCTGAGCTGTCTCCCTGTGCAGAGGCATCCCTTCTTTCTCAATGATCCTTTCCTTTCTTTTTAAGGACCTTTTGCTTGCTTCATATATGATGTTCTTGATGTCATCCCACAAGACATCTGGTCTTCAGTCATTGGTGTTCAGTGCACCAAATATATTATTCAGATGGTCTCTAAATACAGGTGGGATATAATCAAGTTCATATTTAGGCTTTGGTGGACTTGTTTTAATTTTCTTCACCTTCAATGTGAGCTTGTATATGAACTATTGATCTTCTGTTCCACAGCCAGCTTCTGGCCTTGTTCTGACTGATGATATTGAGTTTATCTAACATCTGTTTCTACAGAGGCAGGTTATTTGAATGCCATGTATTCCATTTGGCAAGTTCCACATGTTAGTAACGTTTATGTTGTTGAAAAAAAGGTATTTGCATTGAATTAGTCATTGGTCTTGAAAAATTCTATCATGCAATCTCTGGTGTCATTTGTATCACAAAAGCCGTATTCCCAACTGCTGGTGATTCTTCTTTGTTTTCAACTTTTGTATTACAATCATTAGTAATTATCAAGGCATCTTGATTGGATATTTGATCAACTTCAGACTGCAGAAGTTGGTAAAAATCTTCAATTTCTTCATCTTTGGCTTTACTTGTTGTTGCTTGAATTTGAATAATAGTAACATTAAATGGTCTTCCTTGTAGACTGAGCAAATAATCCAAGAAGCTGGGCTATGTGAAGATGAATATGACATCAGAATTGGAGGAAGACTTATTAACAACCTGTGATATGCAAATGACACACTTTGCTTGCTCTAAGTGAAGATGACTTTGAAGCACTTACTGATGAAGATCAAAGGCTATGAATAACACCTCAACACTATGGATTACACCTCAACATAAAGAAAAAAATTATCCTCACAACTGGACCAATAAACAACATCACAATAAATGGAGAAAATACTAAAGCTGTTGTTGTTGTTATGTGCTGTCGAGTCGGCCCTGACTCATAATGACCCCTCCTTGGGTTTCTGAGGTGGTATCACTACGGAAGTAGATTGCCCAAACTTCCTTCCAAGGAGTGGCTGGTGGGTTTGAACTGCCAGCCTTCTGGTTAGCAGTCAAGTGCCTTAGGCACTATGCTACCAGAGCTGTTAGAGATTTCATTTTACTTGTATCCACAATCAACATGCATGGAAGCAGCAGTCAAGAAATCAGACGTCCTATTGCACTGGGCAAATCTGCTGCAAAAATAGCCCTTTAAAGTGGTAAAGAGCAAAGTTGTCACTTTGTAGACTAAGGTGCAAGGCATAGTTTTTCTTTATTATTATTATTTCAGGTTTTATTGTGATTTGGGTGAAAGTTTACAGAGAAAATTCATTGTCATCATTTTTCAATGGCATCATACACATGTGAAAGCTAGACAATGAATAAGGAAGACAGAAGCAGAAATGATGCATTTGAATTCTGGTGTTGGTGAAGAATACTGTGTGTTGGATTGGGTTCTCTAGAGAAACACAAAAACCAGCAAAGTGTATATATATATTTATAGAGAGAGAAAGAGAGAGAGAGAGAGAGATTTATCTTAGGTAAATGGCTCACAAGCGTGTAGAAGCCGACAAGTTCAAGCTGAAAAGTTCATCTCTGGAG
>NW_006922514.1:301590-304544 GCF_000298275.1 Orycteropus afer afer | reverse complement strand
CTCAGAACTCAGTCATCTGATCCCATCATTGGAACCACCACTCACAACTGGAGTCCAGCCAAGTTGACACATCTTCAACTATCACATACTGAAAATACCATGGCCTGCCAGAAGAATGAACAAATCTGTCCTGGAAGAAGGACAGCCAGAATGCTCCTTATAAGTGAAAGTGGCCAGACTTCATCTCATGTACTTTGTTCATGTTATCTGAAAGGACCAGTCCCTGGTGAAGGATGCCATGCTTGGTAAATTAGAGGGTCAGTGAAAAAGAGGAAGACCCTCAATGAGATGGGTTGACACAGTGGCTGCAATGATGGGCTCAGGTGTAGAAAGGATTGTGAGGATGGCACATGACTGGGCAGTGTTTTGATCTATTGTATATAGGCTTACTCTGAGTCAGAGCTGACTCAATTGTACCTAACAACAACCAAGATATATCTGCTCTCACTTACATATACACCTGTATCTACTTACTTGTAAACTAATATAATTATCCATATGTACTCAAATCTCATTTTTACATTCCTTGTACTGTTCTCATTACATTCGTATTCAGTGCCACTTTTTCCATCACATACATAAAAAATCTCCATGATCTAAAGTGTACCGTACTCATGTATCCTCCCTACCAACCACCAATGAAAATTGATCTTTCTATATTTATCTATTCTTGTCTTGTTTTAAAAGAGCAGTCATAAAATATTTATTCTTATATGCTTGAATTACAACACTTAGAATTATGCCTATGGGTCCATCCATGTTATGTTTTGCAGACTCATCATTGCTCTTTATGGTTGCTTGGTATTCTATTGTATATATGTACCACAATTTGTATATCCATTCATCCACTGATGGGCACTTTTTTTTTTCTCCTTTTATGGGCTATTGTGAATAAAGGAGCAATGAACATAGGTTTGTATATGTCAGTTTGTGTCATTATTTTTAATTCTCTAAAGGTTAGGCAATCTACTTCCATAGTGTTACTGCCTTGGAAGCCTGAGGAGTTGCTATGAGTTGGGTCTGACTCAATGGCAAATAACAACAACAGCAAAGGTTTATATATAGGAAGGTGAAGCAATTTACTTCCATAAAGATTTACAGCCTTGGAAACTCTATGGGGATCCCTATGTGTTGAAATCTATTCAATGGCAGTGGGTTTGGGATTTTTTTTTTTTTGAGATGGGGTTAAGGTGTACATATATATGGCTAAGGAGCTCTGGTGGTGCAGTGCCTAAAACATTTGACTGCTAACCAGAAGATTGGTGGTTCAAACTCAACAGCAACTCCATGGAAGGAAAATGGAGCAATCTACTTCAATAAAGATTTACCATCTCGAAAACCCAGCAGAGGTCACTATGAGTCGGAATCCACTTGATGGCACTGAGTTTGGAGTTGGATTTAAAGAACCCTTGTGGTGCAGTGGTTAAGGCATTTGCCTCCTAAACTTAAGGTTCAGTGACTCAAACTCAACAGCTCCTCCATGGAAGAAAGATGAGACAATCTGCTTCCTTGAAGATTTACAGCCTTGGAAACTCAGTGGGGGTTTCTATGAGTTGGAATCAACTTGACATCAGTGAGTTTTGGAGTTTTTGAGAGCGTATATACCTAGGGTTGGGATTGCTGGATCATAGCGCAGTTAGTTATATTTCTAGTTTTTTGAGAAAACACTATACTGTTTTCCATAGTGGTTGTGCCACTTTGCAGTTCCATAAGCAATGGATAAGGATTCCAATTTCCTCACACAATCGCCAACATTTATTCTTTTCTTCTTCTTTTTCTTATCAGTGCCATTTTTTGCTGGGGTAAGATATTATCTCACTGTAGTTTTGATTTGCATCTCTGGCATACTGCCTAAGACTGCTAAGCAGAAGGCTGGCAGTTCAAACGCACCAGCCACTCATTGGAAGGAAGCCTGGGCAATCTAATTCTGTAGAGATACTGCTTTGGAAACCCAAGGAGGGGTCACTATGAGTTGGAACCGACTCGATGGCAGTGAGTTTGGCTTTTGGTTTAGAATGGCTAATAATTGTGAACATCTTTTCATGTTTGTTGGCTGCTTGAATGTTCTCTTTGGTGAAGGTTCTGTTCATGTCCTTTGCCTATTTTGTGATTGTGTTGTTTATCTTTTTGCTGTTGAGTTGTTGCAGTTTTCTATAGCTTTTAGGGATTAGATCCTTATAAGACATTTCTGAAGATTTTTTCTCATTCTGTAGGTTATCTGCTTACTCTTTTAATAAAGTTTTTTGATAAGTGTAACTTTTTAATTTTTATGAGGTCTCACATATCTATTTTGTCTTCTTCTATTCATGCATTTATTGTTAAGTTTGTTATCCTATTTTTAGAAATGATTTATTTTCCCTATGTTTTCTTCCAGGAATTTTATAGTTTTAGGTTTAACATTTAAGTCTTTGATTCATTTTGAGTAAGTTTTTGTGTATGCTGTGTAATATGGGTTCTATTTCATTTTTCTGCATGTGGATATCCAGATTTTCCCACACAATTTATTAAAGATACTCTTTCTGTCCCATTGAATGGACTGTGATCCCTTGTCAAAATCAGTTGTCCATAGATGACTGGTTTTAATTCTTTCTCAATTCTATTCCACTTGTCTATGTGTGTGTAGTAGCACCAGTAACTGACTGTTTTGATTATAGTAGCTTTACAGTATGTGAAACTGTTCTTTTTCTTTAATATTGTTTTATCTATTCAGTTTCTTTCATTTACATATGAAGTTAATTATTAGTTGTGTAGTATCTATAGATCACTTTAAGTAGAATTGATATTTTTGCTAGAGTAAGTTTTCCAAATTGTAAAAAAAAGACCAAACTCACTGCCCTTGAGTCATTTTCCCAACTCCTAGCAATCCCTCCTTGGGTTTCTGAGACAGTATCTCTACAGAAGTAGATTGCCCAATCTTCCTTCTGAGGAGTGGCTGGTGCCTTTGAACTGCCAGT
>NW_006922514.1:297943-300830 GCF_000298275.1 Orycteropus afer afer | reverse complement strand
TTTCCGAGATGGTATCACTACGGAAGTAGATTGCCCAATCTTCCTTCCGAGGAGTGGCTGGTGGATTTGAACTGTCAGCCTTCTGGTTAGCAGTTAAGTGCATATATGCCCTTAATTATGTTGAGAAATTTTACTTCTATTCTTATTTTGCTGAGAGTTTTTAATCAGGAAAAGGTGTTGTTTTCCTTTGATTCATTTATGGGTTTGGTTACATTGATTGATTTTCTAATGTTGAGCCATCTTTGAAATCCTGGTATGAATTCCACTTGATAATGATGTATAATTATTTTTTATATGTTGCTGAAGTCTATTGGCTAGAATTTTGTTCAAAATTTTTGCATCTATGTTCATAAGGGATATTGGTCTATAATTATCTTTTTTTGGGGTGATGTCTGACTGGCTTAGGTATCAGGGTTATGCTGGCTTCATAGAAAGTGTTCAGTAGTGTTCCTTCCATTCCTATGTTTTTGAAGAGATTAGGTAGGATTGGTATCTGGTGGCATAGTGCCTAAGGCATTTAACTGCAAACCAGAAGGCTGGCCGTTAAAACCCACCAGCCAATCCTTGGAAGGAAGGTTGGGCAATGTACTTCTGTAGTGATACCACCTTGGAAAACCAAGGAGGAGTCGCTATGAGTCGGCTCTGACTCGATGACAGTGCATTGCATTTTGCGTTATTGTAAATGGTGTTGTTTTACTCGTTTCCTTTTCAGAGGTCTCTTTGTTGATGTAGAGGAATTAAAATGATTTGTGTATGTTGACCTTGTATCCTGCAATTTTGCTGAAACTTTCTATTAGTTGCAGTAAATTTTTTGCTCAGTCTCCTGGGTTTTCTATGTATAGGACCTTGTCATCTGTGAATACAGATAGCTTTACTTCTTCTTTGCCAATTTGCCTGGCTTTTATTGAGATTTTTTTTGTGTGTGGCCTAACATATGGCCTATTTTGGAGAATTGATCCATGTGGACTGGATAAGAATGTGTATTGTGCTTTTGTTGAGTGGAGTGCTCTGTATATATTTCTGAGGTAAAGTCAAGTTGGTTGATTGCATTATTGAGTTCTTCTGTATCTTTGTTACATTTTTTTCTAGTTCTTCTGTCTTTCCTTGAAAATTGTGTATTAAAGTCCCCCACTACTATTGTAGAATTGTCTACTTATCCTTTCAATCCAGTTAATATTTGCTGTATGTATTTTGGACCTATTTCATTGGGTGCATAGATATTTATTATGGTAATGACCTCTTGGTCAAATGATACTTTCAACATCATATATTGCCATTCTTTGTCCCTTATGCTGGTTTTCACCTTGAAGTCTATATTATCAGAAATTAATATTGCCACTCCTGCTATTTTTTGGTTGCCATTAGCTTGATATATTTTTTCCACCCTTTGATTTTTAATTTATTTTTATCTTTGTTTCTAATTTGGGGCTGTTGTAGGCAGCATATTGATGGATCTGCTTTTCTTACTCAATCTCTCACTCTTTTTCTCCATTCACATTGAGTGTAATTAGTGATAGGTATGAATTTATTGCTGTCATTCTATTGTGGTTTTTTGTTGTGTTGTTGATTTCCTTGTTCCAAGTATTTTTTCTGTTCTGAGTTCATTTTGTTATCAAGTGTTATTTCTGTTTTCTTCATTATTGTTGGTTTTGTGTTTACTAAACCCTTGTGATTTTCTTTTTTCTTACTTTGGTTAGAAGGATTGTTAATTTTCTTTGTGGTTACCCTGAAGTAAATTAATATCCCTAAGTTTGGAACAGTTTGTTCTATAAAGATATTTTCCTGTCTTCCTCTCTATTTGGAGGTTTTGTAGTTAAAATTTTATGCCCTCTATTTGCTTTGTTCCTGGTGCTGTATGCAGATTAACTCCCTTATTTTCTACTTACATTTTTTTTGTGAGCTTATTTGGAGAATCTTTTTCTGGCTTGGTTCCACGGTGGTTGTGTCAGAGGCTAGATTTTAATTTGCTGTTCTCTGTTGTGGGTTTTCTATTGGAAGGACTCCCTTAAGCACATCTTGTAGGGTTGATATTGTTTTCACAAATTCCCTTCATTTTTGTTTGTCTGGGACTGTCTTGATTTCACCCTCATATTTGAGAGACAGTTTTGTTGGATATAAAATTCTTGGTTGGCAATTCTTTTCCTTCAATGTTTTGTATATGTCATCTATGGTAGTTAAAGTTATGTGTCAACTTGGCTTGGCCTGATTTTGAATGGCTGGGCTTGATGTAGAATTCCCCATGAGACTGGTAATCAACTCTATGGTGGTATCTACTGTGAGCAGCTGAGTAGTTGTCTTGGGGATGTGGTGTACTCCCAGTATATAAGGAGAAGTTTCAGGAATGGTTTGCAGCTCTTTGGGGGGCATGCTTGGGCCCTGCATGTAGCCAAGTCATTGTTCATCAGCCTGCCATGTTGTCTGCTGATCTTGGGATTCTTAATGGACTTGAACCTGTGGCTTTCTGTGTGATTTGTTAATATTGTGATTGTGTCATTTTACTTATTGACTTTAGGTTTGTCAGCCTCAGCAGCCTGAAACTGTCTGAGTAAAGAAAACCTTCAGCTCCAGTAGGCCAGGAACAAGAGGCAGATTTGAAGCTCAAGGCTGAGGGGTTTTCACCCAGCCCCTTGAGCCTAGAACTTTGACTTCTAGTCTCCTAAATTATAAAAGAATAAACTCCTGTAATACATTTGTGGTGTGTCTGTTAGAGCAGCACAGAAAACAAACAAAACACAATGCACTGCCATCAAGTCGGATCTAACTCATAGCCACCCCTCCTTGGGTTTCTGAGATGGTATCACTACAGAAGTAGATTACTCAACCTTCCTTCCAAGGAGTGGCTGGTGAATTTGAACCACCAGCCTTCTGGTTAGCAGTCAAATAGGTA
>NW_006922514.1:296099-297625 GCF_000298275.1 Orycteropus afer afer | reverse complement strand
TTCTTTCAATGTCATCCCATATAACTCTTAGGTTTTCTTCATTTGTTTTAAATATTTGTTCTGATTTTTACACATACAAGCTGGTGTCAAAGGATCTGTCTTCTAGCTGGGAAATGCATTCTTCAGCTAGCTGTACTCTACTCTTTTGTCCTTCCAATGTTTTATATCTCTCTGCAATTTTAGTGTTCATCTTCTGGATTTCTAATAACTGTTTTTGTATGATTTCTAATTGTGTATTCATCTTGTTATTTTGTTCGTGAATGATTTTCCTGAATTCTTCAAAGGTACTGTCTTTTTTCTCATTGCTTCTGTTTATGGTGTTCTTGAGCTCGTGGATACACACACACACACACACACACACACATACTATATATATACCAAAAACCACGCTCACCACCATTGGATCCAACTCATAGAGACCCCTCTTTGATTTTCCGAGGGGGTATCACTACAGAAGTAGATTACTCAGTCTTCTTTCTGAGGAGTGGTTGGTGGATTAGAACTGCCAGCCTTCTGGTTAGCAGTCAAATGCCATTGGCATTATGCCACTGGAGCTTATATATATATATAAACACACATATATGAATTCTTTATCAGATAGTTCCATTGCTTGTTGCTTATTTTTCCTCAGGGAAATTTCTTGATTCTTTAGCTTGGGCACTTGTTTCTATTATCTTTTCCTGCTTTGTTGTTGTTTGATTTGAAGTTGTCTGTTGTTTCCTAGACATTTTGAAGTTGTTGTCTTTATTTGTTAGTTATGTGCTGATTTGTTTCACCCTAGATTTATGTTTCACTATATCTGGAAGTGTGGAGGAGGTGTACTTCTTTGGTTGTTAGCTTGGGTGTACTCGTGTTGGTGGAATCACTGGTGGGAATGTGGGTGAAGGTCTCTGTTAGTCATGAAGAGGATATGCAGTTGGGACAAGCAGGTGTTGTTCACTGTCTGGCACTGATCATGTGGTGCAATAGCTTTTGGTGTTACTTGTCTGTTGGGTTAAGTGGTCAGTGTAGTAGCTACAGCTGACTAGTGGAGGGTTAATATATTCCTCCTATTGGATGAGGCAGGGGGAAATAAGCCAAGGAGAAGGAGAGATGAAAAGAGAGAACAAAAATAGATAACAAGGAATAGGGAAAAGGAAAAAAGAATATAAGAAAAAGAGAGAAAACAAAGACTGGCAGGTGGGAAGGGTGAAGATCTGGCAAAAATGAAAGAAAACAAGGAGCAAGTGACCAGATATAAAGGAAGAAAAAATTGAGCAAGAGGATAATAATAAAATGAAGGGAGGATAAGGTATTTGAGGAGGGATTCCTCCAGTTACGTTCATCCAGCAGCCCTAGTCACTGGCCGCTGTGGCAGAATCCACTCACTCACTGGAGCACCCACACTGGAGAAAGGAGATTGGTACAATTAGTGACCCCCAGAGGAGAAAGCCAGAGGCTGTTTTCTGCACTTAGTGCAAGATAATTCAGTCAGTGATACAGGTGCGGAAAGGACAACCACAGCCACTGGCTTTGTCTTGAGCAAT
>NW_006922514.1:293659-295824 GCF_000298275.1 Orycteropus afer afer | reverse complement strand
TTCAACACCTGTGGGTTCCATTATTTCTTTTTTTTTTCCTCCTCAACCTCCTTTGTGTTTCTAATGACTTCTCTTCAACTCCACTAACTGGGCGGATTTTAAGAAATTTTTCCCAGTCCCTTATCCTGCTCCTTTCACTCTCTTCACTGGGTCTAATACTTTATCTTCTCATTAGCTCATAATTCCAGTATCTTTATTTGCATCTGCTTTAACAAGTTTTGCAAACTCTCTGTTGATAAGGGGATCTAGCACATGGTCTGTTAGTGAGATGCCATTTTCTTTCTTTCTTTGTGATTTCTTAATGGTTATCACCTATATTACATTGTGTAACATACAATAGCAAAAATCTTTAACATATGAACAATAGTTAATATACAATCTCGACATAATAAATCTATTCCTGATATGCTCTTTCCTCCCCCACCTTTTTGGTGTCTCTCCATTAATGTCAATATGCAAACTATATTTGATAAGTTGACTTTGTACTTATTTCTTACAAACATGATATCATATTGTTTGTGGAGTATATTTATTGAGTTTATTCCCTGAAAATATCATATATTTGATCATTACAATTGCTTGCGTTTTTTTGAAATCTTGCTCTCCATTTTTTTTTACTGTATATATGTATGAATATTTATTTAATGCCTTTCTATTTTGAGTACGCCTTAGATAACATTTGCAAAGCTGATCTGGTAGTGGCAAATTCCACTTCTGTTTCTGTTTTTTAGGAATGTCTTGATTTCCCCCCTTGTTTGTGAATGACAACTTTGCTGGATAAAGAATTCTTGGTTGGCAAATGTTTTCCTTCAGTATTTTCTATATGTAGTTCTGTCATCTTCTGGCCTCTAGTGTTTGTGGAGATCTACACTGATTCTTATGAAAGTCCTTTGATATGTTATATTGAATTTTTCTCTTGCTGCTTTCAGAATTTTATATTTGTCTTTGGTTTTCAAAAATTTTACTAGAATGTAGTTAATAAAATATTTCTAATCATGTGTCTTTTTTCTTTCTCCTCTAATTGAGGTTCACATAGCTTCCTGTATTTGCAGGCTTGGTTTTCTGTTTACGTCTGGCAAATTACCTCTGTTATGTCATGGAAAATTGTTTCTATATGTTTATTGTTGTCATGATACTCTGGGATTCCAATAATTCTAATATTAAGTTTCTTAATTGAATTCCATATTTCCTTTTGGGTTTGTTCATTTTTCTTTAGTCTTTTCTCTTGAGACTTGATAAGCTCAGTTATTTCATCTCCTAGTTCATTTATTCTAGCTTCTCTCTGTTCTATTCTGTTGTTGAGTGTTTTTCTTGCCTTTATTTTTTTAAATTCCAGTAAACCAAAAAACACTGCCATTAAGTCATTTCCAACCCATAGTGACCCCCATAGGGTTTCCAAAGCTGTATATCTTTATGGAAGTAGATTGCTTCATCATCCTCCTGTGAAATAGCTGGTGTGTTTAAATCACCAATCTTCTTGTTCGCAGCCAAATATCTTACCCACTGCACCACCAGGGCTCATTTTTGTTCCACTAGTTCTGTTTATTTATTTTGATGTTTTCAATTTCCCTGCTGGGTTTCTCATTTTTCTCTCTCCATTTGTTTCCTGATTTCCTATAGTTCATTTTCTATGTTCTTTTTGCTTTCTGTAAACAAATGTAGCACAATAATCTGAAAATTATTAATCTTTTGCTTTAGTCTGGCCTACAGAGGAAAAATTTCTTCTTTATGTTTTGCTTTTGATTGACCCTTCCTGTCTTGTGATGTTGTGTGTTTTACTATTTTGTTGTTGAAGTTGGGCCATTTTGTCTATATTTTTAAACTTTTTATTGTGATCTGGGTGAAAATTTACAAAACAAATCAGTTTTGGAGATTCAAAATGGAGTCTCACCAGTGAGCAGCATGCTATTCCTTCTGGCATCTAAGGACTTGGAAAACTAGGTGCAACAGTTTGAATTAGAAATTTTGGTGCTCTGAACAGCTCACTGAATCAGAGTGCACCAAACACAGAAGAGCAGAATCAGAGGAAAGACACAGGGAGATTATTTAGGAAAGAGCTACTGGTGGAGGATGGACAGGCACCGGAGAGAGATCATTGGAAACTTCCCTGGGGCAGTCACTGTCTTCCAGGCGAGGGCAGCTGCCTGAGATACCCAAGCTAAGAA
>NW_006922514.1:292353-293114 GCF_000298275.1 Orycteropus afer afer | reverse complement strand
AAAAAAAAAAACCGCAGCTGAGTGTAGTCCTGGGAATTTTGCCTTGGAGCCATTCTTTGGTGCTGTGGGGCCGTGGAGGTGGGGAATTTGAGTGTGCTGAAATTGGTGGAAAGTTGTGATGCCCTACCAATAGGAATCTTTCCTGAGGCTGAGCCGTAGGTTTGCAAATAAATACATCATCAATATCAATAATAGTCTGTGCAAAGGCCTAGAAACCGACCCTAGCAACACCAAGCTTTCCTTCTTCTGCTCCCACCTTCTCAGCCAATAACTTCACTCATTCAATAGAAGAAAACATATTCAGCCAATTACCATAAAACATCCCACTTAAAACCCTAAACCCTCTTTACAACAAACAGAAACACATATCCACGTTCCACACAGTGATTCCACCATCAAAAAGAAAACAGGAGAGTGACCCAACACACCTGAATCAATAATAAAATAAAACACACCAGCTTCACCTTTCCAAACTATGAAACCACAAAACCAAGACAAAACAAATCAACACGTGACCAGTAGCTAGAGACAACCTAAAGAGACAGTGCTCTACCAGATTCCAGGGGCTAAAGAAGAGGTTTTGCTTTCCAGTAACCCCAAGAACTCTCCAGACCTGCACTACACAACTGAAAAGGTCCTAGTTTACACCTTCTTCTTTGTTTTTTTTCTCTTGTGGTTAAACCCATCCCTTTTTGGCTTTTGTTTGTTTGATTGATTGTTTGTTTTCTTTCTTCATTATTCTCCTTCTCTACCTTTTTTCT
>NW_006922514.1:263693-265393 GCF_000298275.1 Orycteropus afer afer | reverse complement strand
GACATGAGACAAAGTGTATGTGAACTGCTGTATGGAAAGTGAATTTGCTCTGTAAATCTTCACCCAAATCACAATAATAATAAAAAAAGAGCCACCCCGAAGCAAACATAAGCCCCCATCCTGTGGCCCACCTATCTCTGGGCCTGGCCTTAATAAACAGCTGCCCCCAAGGGAAAAGCATCTCCCAAACCTGGGCTCTCCTTCATTGGGCCCTGGCCATTATATAGAGCCACATCAAAGCAAAAAGCAGCTTCCAAGCTCTAAGTTTTGTTCCAGTTGTTCTGTCCCTCATAAAATATTGTGTGTTAAAGTCTCCTACTATTTTTGTGTAGTTGTCTATTTCTCTTTTCAATTCTGTTAAAGTTTGATTTATGCATTTAGGAGGTCTTTCTTCAGTGCATAGATATTTCTCATAGTTATGTCTTCTTGTAACATTTACCATTCAATCAATATATAATGTCCTTCTTTGTCTCTTATGCTGGTTTTTACCTTAAAGTCTATTTTATTAGAAATTTATATTACCACTCCTGCTCTTTCTATTGTCATTTTTTTGATATATTTATTTTCATTCTTTGATTTTTAGCTTATTTTTATTTTCGTGTCTATGGTGTGTCTCTTGTAGACAGCATAATGATGAATCAGGTTTTCTTATCCATTCTCTCTGTCTTTTGATTAGTGCATTTAGTCTACAGACATTCAGTGTAATTAATGATAGGTAGAAATTTATTGCTGTCATTTTGCTGTGTACACTTTTGTGATCCTGTTGATGTCTTTTTTTCAAAAAATCTGTGCTGAGTTAATTTTTAAATGGATTTTGTTATGGTTTCCTTTGCTGCTGTTGTTTTAGAGTTTAGTAAACCTCTATGCTTTTCCTCTTTTTATTTGATGAGAAAGCTTACTAATTTTCTTAGAGGTTGCTCTGTAAATTGATATCTTCATTCCAAGTTTAAAACAGTCTATTCCATCTTTAAATCATCTTAACTTCCTCTCCATTTGGAAGTTCTGTAACTACACTATTTATTTCCCTCCTTTTGCTTTGTATTTTCTTCATTTACTAATTTATGCCTCTGGTTCCCTATTCTAAATCTTTTATGTATGTTTGACTTTGGATACTTCTATATCTGCAGTGGTTTCTGGGTGGTGTTTTCATGTATGTTAATCTCAAGTTGGTGTTTATCATTATTTCTCTGTCTAAAGAACTCCCTTTAGCATTTCTTGTAAGGTTGGTCTGTTTTTACAAATTGCTTAATTTCTGTTTATCTGGAAAATTCCTAATTTCTACCTTATATTTTCAGGACAATTTTTCTAGGTATATTATTCTTGAGTGGCATTTTCTTTTCTTTCAGAGTTTTATACACATCATCTCTTTGATTTCTTGCCTTCATGGTTTAACAGCTTATTCTTATAAGTTTTCCTCTGTAGATAACGTTTGGTTTTCCCATGTTGCCTTCAGGATTCTTTCTTCTTCTTTGGTTTTGGAAAGTTTGATTAATATATGTCTTGGTGATTTGGATTTTCTTTTGCAATCTCATATTTGTGATTTGTTGAGCTTCTTTAACACATGTTGTGATAGTTGGAGCTGTGTGTCAACTTGGCTGGACCATAATTCTGTGTGTTTTAAGCTGTTGTGATGTGGTTATTCCCATGATGGGATCAGATGATTATGTTTTGAGCAGGCAATCTGTTGAAAGGGAGTTTCC
>NW_006922514.1:261532-263294 GCF_000298275.1 Orycteropus afer afer | reverse complement strand
CCAGTCTTACACATTTGGTACCAAGAGTGGGGTCTAGAGAGACAAAATCATAAGGATGGGCTTCCTAAATTGGTTCTCTAGTTTGATCAATCTTAAAGACACTAGTGACCCTGCCTATGTTAGTAAAGAGGTCCCTGCTAATCCAGGGAATGAGGTGGAAACATTAATATGTGAAATAGCACCACCAATAGATCAAGTACTTGTGAGAAGTGATGCTCTGGGTGATCGGATATTTGGTACTTTTCTGCAATTTTGTCGCATGAGGAGTATAAGGAAGCTGATTGGTTGGTCCTACTTATACTAGACAAAGTGGTGAAAGAGCAAGATGAGTTCAGAGCTTCTGAGTCTCAGCTTAAGCACCGCATAAAAGACCTCAGTGCTTCCAGTTGCACTCTTAAAGAATGCCTTACATCTTCTAGTAACAGAGCTGATATTGCTGAAAACCAAACCCAGAGTCTTATTGTAAGGGTGGCTGAATTACAGCACCAATTAAATTGCCAATGCAGAATGGTGGCTGACGTTAAAGTGAGGGCATTGATTGGGAAAAAATGGGATCCTGAAACCTGGAATGGGGACATATGGACAGATAATCAGGAAGATCAAGATATGGAGCCTGTAAATTCTGTTGAATCCCTCCCATCTGTATGGATCACTGTAAAACCATTATCCCCTCCACCTCAGTTTGATGAGATTAGCAAAACTGGTCCTGCTGGGTCATTGCCTGAGGCAGAGGCCATGGAAGACATACCTGAATGCTCTCAGGAACTGTCTCAACCACCCATTGTTGCTGCTAGACCTATAACTAAAGTTAAGTCCAAGCGAGCCCCAAAAGGTGAAATAGAAAGTTTGACTGAGAAGGTGGTATGGTATACCTGAAAAGACCTACTTGTTTTGCTAACATGTACAGATAGAAACCTGGAGAATATGTATGGGAATGGCTAGTGAGGGTGTGGGATAATGGTGTAAGGAATGTAAGATTGGATCAGTCTGAGTTTATTGATTTAGGCCCACTAAGTATGGATTCTTCATTCAATGTTTCAGCTCAAAAGGTTAGGAAAGGATCTAATAGTTTATTTGGTTGGCTTACTGAGGCATGGATTATGCAGTGACCTACCATAAGTCAAGTTGAATACCAGACCTGCCTTGGTATAACATAGAAAAAGGTATCCAGAGGCTTAGGGAAATCAGTATGTTAGAATGGATTTATCAGATTAGACCCCTAAAGCAGAACTGGAGAGTCCAGAAGACACACCTTTCACCAGTACGGTGGGGAATAAATTTGTGAAGGGAGCTCCAGCATCCTTGAAGACTGCTGTGATTGCTATTTTATATAAACCTGATTTGACAGTGGGAACTGCCCTAATTGAACTAAGACACTTAACTACGATGGGGATGATTGGATCCTGTGGTAGTAGGGGCCAAGTGGCAGGAGTTAATTGACAAAGGCAAGGTGGGCATGGTTACCATAATGGACAGCAGAGTTGGAACACTAATCAGAATAGTCTGACTCAAGTGGAATTATTGCATTGGCTACTTGCTCATGGTGTTCCTAGCAGTGAAATACATGGCAGCCTACTAAATATTTATTTGATCTGTATAGACAGAAGAATTCTAGGTCACATGAACAGCAACCTAGATTGAATCACCAGAATACAGAGTCACGACCTCTCAGTCAATTCCCAGACTTGAGTCATTTTACAGACCCACAACCCCTTGAATGAATGGGAGGCCAGGTCCCTTTGAGGAAGGACCCCACTACATT
>NW_006922514.1:259226-260802 GCF_000298275.1 Orycteropus afer afer | reverse complement strand
ACCATCAGAAGCAGTTTGCCTTCAGCTGGCAAGGCCAACAGTATACTTTTACAGTCCTTCCTCAGGGGTATATCAACTCCCTGGCACTATGTCATACTTTAGTCCGTAGGGATCTTGATTGCCTTTCCTTTCCACAAGACATCACACTGGTCCATTATATTGATGACACTATGCTGATTGGACCTAGTAAAGAAGTATCGATGACTCTAGACTTATTGGTGAGACATATGCGTACTAGAGGTTGGGAAATTAACCCAACAAAAATCCAGGCACCTTCCACCTCAGTGAAATTTCTAGGAGTCCAATGGTGTGGGGCATGTCGAGATATTCCTACTAAAGTGAAGGATAAGTTATTTTATCTGGCTTCCCCCAGAACAAAAAAGAAGTACAACGTCTGGTGGGCCTCTTTGGATTTTGGAGGCAACATATCCCTCAGTTGGGTGTGTTGTTGTGGCCTATTTATCAAGTGACTTGGAAAGCTGCTAGTTTTGAGTGGGGCCCAGAACAACAGAAGGCTCTGCAACAGGTTCAGAGTGCCATGTAGGCTGTTCTGCCACTTGGGCCATAAGATCCGCCTGATCCAATGGTGCTTGAAGTGTCTCTAGTAGATAAAGATGCTGTCTGGAGTCTTTGGCAGGTTCCTATTGGTGACTCGCAATGCAGACCCTTGGGGTTTTGGATCAAAGCCCTACCATCCTCTGCAGATAACTACTCTCCTTTTGAGAAACAGCTTTTGGCTTGTTACTGGGCTTTAGTAGAGACTAAATGCCTAACCATGGGCCACCAAGTGACCATGAGGCCTGCGCTGCCCATCATGAACTGGATGTTGTCTGACCCACAGAGTCATAAAGTTGGACATGCACAGCAGCACACCATCATTAAATGGAAGTGATATGTCAGAGATCGGGCTCGAGCAGGACCTGAAGGCACAAGTATTTTGCATGAGGAAGTGGCCCAAATGCCTATAGTCTCCACTCCAGTCACATTATCTTCCCTCTCCCACTCTTGCACTTATGGCCTCATGGGGAGTTCTTTATGATTAGTTGACTGAGGAAGAGAAAACTCATGCCTCGTTTACAGATGGTTCTGCACGATATGCAGGCACCACTCAAAAGTAGACAGCAGTGGCACTGTAGCCCCTTTTTGGGACTCCTTAAAGGACAATGGTGAAGGAAAATCCTCCCAATGGGCAGAACTTTGAGCTGTGCATATGGCTGTCCACTTTGCATGGAATAAGAAATGGCCAGATGTGCAATTATATATGGATTCATGGGCTGTGGCTAGTGGTTTAGCTGGATGGTCTGGGACTTGGAAGGAGCATGATTGGAAGATTGATGATAAGGATGTGTGGGGAAGAGGTATGTGGATAGATCTCTCTGAATGGGCCAAGGGAGTAAAGGTATTTGTGACTCCTGTGAATGCCCACCAAAAGGTGACCTCGGCAGAGGAGGACTTTAACAATCAGGTGGAAAGGATGACACATTCAGTGGAAACCAGCTGTCTTTTTCCCCAGCTACTCCTGTCATTGCTCAATGGGCTCATGAACAAAGTGGCCATGGTGGCAGGGATGGAGGTT
>NW_006922514.1:250023-258517 GCF_000298275.1 Orycteropus afer afer | reverse complement strand
AAGGGCGATTCTTTAGGACGTCTCTTAGTACTACCATGCCCTGCGATTAAAGTCAATGGAAAATTACAGCAACCCAATTGTGATATGACTGCTAATGGCCCAGACCCTTCAGGAATGAAGGTTTGGGTCACCCCACCAGGCAAAGAATCACAACCAGCTGAGGTGCTTGCTGAGGGCAAGGGAAATACAGAATGGGTGATGGACGAAGGTAGTTCTGAATATCAGCTATGACCACGTGACCAGCTGCAGAAATGAGGACTGTTATTGTTATATTTCTTCATTGTATATGCGCATCAAATATTTTTGTTTCCTTTTGTCATGAACTGTGAAATGTAAATAGCGTTAGTGCATTTCAGTTGTACGTGTGTTAGCGTATCATGTTAGGTGCAAATATGACTTTATAATTGTTCTTATTTAGAGTTTATATATGGTTAAGAAGATGTGTACAACTGCCAAGTTGACAAAGGATGGACTGTGATAGTTGGAGCTGTGTGTCAACTTGGCTGGACCATAATTCTGTGTGGTTTAAGCTGTTATGATGTGGTTATTCCCATGATGGGATCTTGGGAAGAAGAGACATTCTTCTGTGGATCGGGATTCTGTTGTGCTGCCTACAACTGCCCCTGAGTGAATAATCCGGCATTTGGCCTGGAGATCTTTGATTCATCATTCATTAGAGTCAACAGCCAGTGTACTGCTTGTCAGCCTTGAGCTTCTCAGCTCCTTTAGCTGCAAGAGTTGGGAAAAGCCTCCAGCTTGACATGGAAAAGCCTCCAGCTCGATGTTTGATCCAGGAACTTTGGACTTGCTAGCTTCTATAAATGTGTGAGCCATTTTCCTAAGATAAATTTCTCTATATTTACATATATATATAAGCTTACTGGTTTTGTTTCTCTAGATAAACCAGTTTAACTCATGTTAAGGAAGTTAACTTCCAACACATCTTTGACAATTATCTTTTTTTTTTTTTTTTTTTTTAGTCTCTTCCTCTTCTGGAATTCTGATCACACATAAGGCATTCCTCTTCACGGAGTCCTACATAATTCTTAGGATTTTTTTCATTTATTTTTTCTGACAGTTCCTTTAACAGATTAGTTGCATACCTACAGATGGCAAAAGTTCTGATAACTCTACTCTTAGGACTTATCAGACTGTCTCATTCTGATCATTGTTTCTGTGGGCATGCCAGGCTGTAAGCCAGGCCTTGAAACAGTCTTGAGGGATTTATATGGACACCTGGATCTAGAATTCAACTTCCTGGGACATGGGTGTTCAGGAATGAGAGTCAATGGTCATGTAAGCCTGGCAGGGTGTTCCTTTTGTGTAGACCAGAATAAAAATTGCCTGTAGCTTTAACATTGTATAATTTTTTTTTTCTCTCTCTCTTCTGTCCATCTGGACTACTGCCCATGGACTCCCTGTTAGTAAGTCCCAATAAATTCATACTGTGGAGCCCATCTCCAGGTCATTTATTTTGTCTCTCTGCCGTTAGTGCAAATACTGTCTTGAATTCACTGAAAATTCCCCCAAACAGCTGGTGAACCAGCCAGGAGACTAAAGAAAACTCTGTTTGAGCCTCCAATGTGACTGTGGAGTGGAACTCAGCTGGGAAAATTCCAGGGTGGCCATCCACGTAGATGTGGGGACCTTTAGTGTACATCCAGGATAAATAGGGACCACCACATGAACATGAGGATGACCTGAAAAAACTAAAATGTTCAGAAGAGGTATTAAGTAGCCCTGGTATATCAAGAAAGAAAGCAGAGGTGCATATGACCATGGCAGCAGTGACTTGGCCCCTGCTCTGTCCAACAAAGTGGGCTACTAATAGTGAGCTTTGGTCCTGCACCTGCATCCAGCAATTAGAACAGGAATTGAAATTAGAAAGGGATGCCAGAGTGGCTTAAGATAGCAGTGCAGAGACATTAGTGTCCCAGCTGCATGAGTAAGAAGACAGGGTAGAGACATTATCTTGCAGGGTGGCTAAGCTGAAAGGATGGTGTCTTCCTTGTCAGAGGGTGAGAATCATGGTGGCATGGGATAACTGGGACCCAAAGAAGTAAGATATGTGTGAGATCTCTTCCCCCTCCATGGAAGGGGAGGGATGGGATTAGGTGATAGAAGTCCCAGTGTTAAAGGTACAACCCATGTTGATGATGAAAATGAAAGCTGAGCAGGCACACCTTGATGGGCTTGCCACTGAAAACCTGTCCCCCACGCAAAAAAAAAAAAGTGGTTTACATCTATGAGAGTTTACACTGCCAAAGATTTAGTGGATCTGGCCTTCAAGTTTCACCAGAAAGGGTGCATGGCTTGGCTGTTGCCAATCTGGGATATGGGGGCAGAAGGTATTATCCTCTCAGGAGTAGAGATGTCTAAATTAGCCTTGGTTACAATGCACCCCACATTGCAGCAGAGGCTGTATTTAGTAAAGAATGAGAACCAGATGGTTCTTCTGCTAAATGTCCTAATGATGGGGATGTACCTGCAGCCCCTCTTCACTGTTTTTCACTAGAGTTACAGGATATCATAAGAGAGTTAGGGATGAAGCATGCTATATATGCCAAGCACTACCGAGGCCCAGACAATGAATTGTTTACTTCAGTGATGAAGGATGCTATTCTGCATTAAGTACTTAATCAGTGGTATGGAGCTCTAGTCTCTATCTTAATCCCCTAAATTGGGCAGCCAGTCCCATGGGCTGCCCAAGATGAAGCTGTTTTAGGGGAAATAGAAATGACAAGGAAATGGAATATATGCCTCACAGATGTCCACCAGGCCAAGGAGGGGAACACACCACGAGGGAGGACCAATGCAACTAACTCACAGGCAAATGTGACAGGACTTGATCTGGGTGGGGATCCCAACAGAGAAATTGATAAGCAACTGAATGCTGTGTCGCTCAGATTGTGGCAGAAACTGAAACCAGAGCAGAAGTTCACAGTAGGGGAAAAAGGAAGAATGGCACAATCAATGGCACCTTCTAAAGAGGATTCATGGAAAACACATTTACCCATAGGGTAGGCGTCCATCCAAGGTCCCCTGGAACTTTGAATCGTCAGATTAGTGTCAGGGGACCAGAGGGCACATATGGGACTCACCATCTATTGGACCCCCAAAACAAACAACAGGTATTAGCTCTGATGGACACTGGGGTTGAATGCACCCTCATTTATGTGAATGTTAACAACTTCAAACATCTGTTAAATGCTATTGAAAGCTATGGTAATGGGTTGGTGTGAGTGTGTCAGGAGGTTTTAACAGTAGAAATTGAGCAGCTAGTGCCATAAGCCTATGAAATATATATTTCACCTCTTCCTGAATACATATTAGACAAAGATGTCCTCACTAGCCTTATGTTGCAGACCATAGCAAGAGAATTTCACCTATGGATAAGATCTATAAAACCTGTATTTCTGGGACAAGCTACATTGACCCTTGTTGTATTGCCACAGCCATGTCAGATAGTAATATTGAAACAGTATCGACTCCCTGGCGGTCATGAAGAGCTAACAGCTACAGTGAGAGAGTTAGCTTGTGTTGGAATAGTAAGACCATCACACAGCCTCTTTTATAGTATAGTATGGCCTGTCTGAAAGTCTGATGGTTCTTAGAGAATGACTGGACTACCAGGAGTTAAACAAAGAAACCCCTTCTTTGCATGAAGCTGTGCCAAATACAGACCAACTGTTAGAAGAAATTGGGGAAGCTTTAGAAACATATCATTTTGTGCTCGATTCTTGGTAACACCTTTTCCAGTATCCCATCAAATCCCAACCGTCAAAAACAATTTGCTTTTACCAAGACTGGGGAACAGTGGGCATTCAACATGCTACCACAAGGTTATTTGCATAGCCGTACTCTTTGCATGTCTTGGTGACCAGGGACCTCGCTATGTAGTCCCACTCAGAGTGGGTTCCTCTGTATCATGATATAGATGATATCATGTTAACTTCTGATTCTCTTTCTGTATTACAACAAGCAGGCTCCTCCCTGATAGCTCTCCTAAGGAAGCAATGATGGGCTGTCAATGAAAACAAGACTCCAGGGACCTGGTTTGTCCCTCAAGTTCTTGGGTGTTGTACGGTCAGGTTAGACAAAAGAAGCTGTAATGGACAAGACACAAGCCTATCATTGACTTCAAAGTCCAAAAGATGTACAAACCTTTGTAAGTCTTCTGAGGTATTGGTGTCTCTTCATTCCCCACATGGCTTAAATATTAAGGTCCTTATATCACTTAGTAAAAAAGAGGAGGCCTTCCAGGTAGCTAAAGTGGCTGTAAAACAGATACAACCTTTGGGTGTCATAGTACAGGGACTACCAAGTGAATTGGATATGGTCAGTTATCCAGAAGTTTTTAACTGGGGCTTGTGGCAAAAAGCAAGGGCATAAGAGAGTACCATTAGATTTTTGGTATCAGTTACAGCAAGGAGCAGAAGAAATATATAGGATGTTGGAGAAACAGTTATGTGCAGTGTATCATAATCTCCTACAAGTAGAAAGCATAACAAAAGGATTACCTATAGTAATAAGAACACAATACCCTGTAGCAGGGTGGTTGCGAGAAACCTTCAACAAACCCCAATTGGGAACAGCCCAGACCAGCACTGTGGCCAAGTGGCATACCTATTTGCAAAAAAGAAGTACTATAACCAGCAGTCTCCTTGGTATAGAACTGCATGCTGTCCTGGGTCCAGTAACATATGTTACCACTGAGACTGGCACCAGGAATTTATTGAAACCCCTGAACTCCCTCCCCTTGTCAAAGAAGGAATAGGGTCTTTCCCTGAAACCACATAGTATACAGTTGGGAAAGCATGGGCTAATCCCCTATGGTGGACAGCTGTCACCATACAACCACAGACAGCACTTGGATGGATCAAGGTGAAAGAAAGAGCAGTCAGTGGGCAGAACTACGAGCAGCATGGATGGTTCTAATGCACGAACCTAGCCCAATTGTTTTGTGCAAACCTGGGCAGTTTGCAGCACACTTACATTGTGACTCTTGCAATGGGAAAAATAACAGGGGATGATAGCCAGTATGGGGTGCAAAATGTGGGAAGAACTCCTAGATTGCATCAAGTGTATGGATGTTGTGGTATATCATGTGTCAGCCTACTCAGCTGCCACACCACCAGGGAATGCACAAGCAGATGTTCTGGCCAGAATATGGGCAGTGGAAGACACCAGAAAACAGATCATAAGGGACAAAGAATTCTGTGGGCCATAGCCAAAGTCCTGGAGCTATCCCTGTCCTATAAAGATAGTTGAAGCTTGTAATGACTGTACCAGTTGTTCCTTAGAGTGTGCCTGAACACTTCCCCATTGTTCTGGATGCATACCACAAGCAAGTGAACCTGCCCAACGATGGCAAGTGGATTTCAAAGGACCTATGCCTATGCCTGAAGGTTGTAAGTGTGCTCTGACCTGTGTGGACACCATGAAAAGGCTACTCTAAGCTTATCCTGGCAAAAGCCACCCAAAAGGCCTCTATTCATGGTCTCAGACATCTCTGTACTGCCTATGGGACTCCTACAGACATAGGCCATGATCAAAGAACCCACTTCATTGAACATAAAATGCAGGGATGGGCAGACCAGAATGGCATACACTGGCTATTCCATTTGCCATATAATCCCACTGTTGCTGGCCTGATAGAAAGCATTAATGGATTATTGAAGAAACAGTTGAGACAAGAAACTCAGTCACTCACAGGATGGACTAAGAGGCTTCCAGATGCCACTAAGACTTTAGATGAATTTGAGTGGCAAAGCCACCCAAGTGCATACATACTCTATTTACTAGAGTATTTACATACTCTATTTATAGAGTAATGCAGACATTACCCTATGCATCCAGGTGCAAGCAGCCTCTGAAGAAGATATTAAACTACCCCGGACCAGGACACAAGGTAATTTGTTTTTGCCCTTGCCACAAGACTTGGCCACGGGAGACACTATAGTCACCCTACCTTGGATTTGGCAAACAGGACTCCATTGGTTTGTCTTTTCCGCACCATGGGGCTTAGGCCTAGAGTAGAACTTAGAGATTACATCTTTTTCTTACACCCAAGGCCACCAAAAACCATATATGTGCATAATCCAGGTCCACCTATGTCCAAAGGAATGTTATTTATGTATCTTTGGAGTACTATATTTCTCTCCTTGCTCTACTCATGCTTCCCTTCCAAAACTGAACCTGTAGTACAGCAAGTATGGTATTGCAAACTAGGTATGTCTCCTCAGGCTGGAACAGTCCTGAGTCAAGACTCTCAGGTATCATGCCTCTTGTTGGCCAGACATGACCTACCTGTCTTAGTGCCTACTAAACATCTGTCTTTGCACTTATAGGTTAGTGACCCCGAACCTGTTCACTTCCTGGGCCAAAATGGTAGCCAAGCTCCATAACCACAGCAGTTGCTGGGTTTGTGAACTGCCTTTGTCCTCCTCAACTGGTCACCCATGGCTGATTTACCCAGCTAACACCAGTACAAGGAGAGCTCTTTTCTGCTGGTCAAACAGCAGCCTACCAAAGTGGCTTTCAAATAGAACAACTGGAGTAACCCTTCCATTCTACAGTGACACTAAGAAAGAAATATCCCACTTGGTCTAGCAACAAATCAACATAGTTTGGGATATGCCATCTTTGATGGTCTTGGATTGTTAACTGCTGCTCAGATACAGGTGCCCCGTCTGGCCCCCTTCTGCATTGAATGATGTAACAGCAGGACTCCCAATGTTACTGTTCACAACATGAGGTGGTTTCCTATTCAGTTATGCAATCACACTGTTCCCATCCTTGATACTGATTGACTAGGTTATCAAAAACCTGTTCTGGAAAACACAATCCTTGGGGTAGGTTATGGGCCTGTTAAAATAATGTATGGCCATACTTACCAAATAATTGGACTGGGCATTGTACTTGGGAATTCCCATAACTTGCTGAGTGCATTTTGGGTAGTTTTTCACAATGCCCTTGTAATTGGAACACAGTCAAAGCATGCCATAGAGTGAAATGTACCTTGCGGTGGTTTTATCTCTTAACCTTGCTCATGCCATCTGAGTCCACTACAGATATAGAATGGCAAGTAGAAACCTTAACAACATACACTGTGGCTGCTTTGAATGATACTCATCAGTCCATAACCTTTTTGACTGAAGAAACTAAGCAGATTAGACAAATAGCACTACAAAATAGGATGGCATTGGATATTTTAACTGCAGCTCAAGGCAGGACATGTGCTGTTCTGAAAACTGAATGTTGTATCTATAACCCAGATTATAGCCATAATATCAGTGAGGCAATGCAACTTTAGATCACTGCATAACTTCCATAGATGAGTTAAGCATAGGACCCTTTAGCTCCTGGCTTCAGTCTCTCCCTGTCTCTTGGTGTTGTATTTTATCTTTCCTTGGAGTTTGTGTCTTTACTGTGATAAGATGCTGTTGCTTATATTATATTTATGGTGTGTGGCTGCAATACACATCTTCTGCCCTGGCTTGAGGAATACCATGGAAGACTGGTATGATAAGACTGTAAGGGCCAGATAAGATTGTATGCAGGGGTGGGGAGTAGGGTAAACACTATGAATAACTACAGATGGAAATGTCCTGATAACTCCACTCTCAGGACTTATCAGGCTGCCTTGTTCTGATCATTGTTCTTGAGGGCATGCCAGGCTGTAAGCTAGCCCTTGAAACAGCCCCAAGAGATTTACAGAGACACTTGGACTTAGAGCTCTACTTTCTGGAATGTGGGTGTGCAGGAAAGAGAGTTGAAGGTCATGTAAGTCTGGCAGGTTTCCCCCTTTGTGTACTTCAGTATAAAAATTGTCTGTAGCTTGAAGATGGTGTTCTCTCTCTCTCTATCTCTCTCTCTGTGTGTGTGTGTCTCTCTCTCTACTGTCTATCCATCCTGTAGCCCCCAGACTCCCTGTAAGTAAGTCCCAATAAATCCATATTCCAGAGCATGGCCCTGAGCCATTTCTTTGGTCTCTTAGCCCTTAATGCAAATGTTGCCCTAAACTTGCTGGGGATTCCCCCAACATTAGTATTGAGGGATCTGTCTTTAATTTAGATAATTCTGTCTTCTATTGATTCAATTATATTCCTTTGCCTTTTCAATGCATTATCTATTTCTGAAATCTTAGTATTAATCTCTTTGATTTCTATTTGCTCTTTTTGTATATTAATTTTTCATGTATTTTGCTAGTTTCTTCTTATACTGTTTTTTTCTGAATTCTTCTAGAGTTTCCTCCGTGTTTTCCTTGATTTTGTCTGTGTTTTCCCTGATATTTCTCTGAATGTACCTAAATATAGTTCTTTTGAATTCCTTATAGTTTTGGTTACCTATTGCTGCTGTGATGCAAATATACCACAAACAGGGAGAGGAGATGTTGCATTGTGCTAAATTGTGGTCAATGTCATGAGACAAAGTGTATGTGATCTGCTGTATGGAAAGTGCATTTGCTCTGTAAATTTTCACCCAAATCACA
>NW_006922514.1:247239-249598 GCF_000298275.1 Orycteropus afer afer | reverse complement strand
TACAGTAGATTCCACAGTGGGGTTGATTACACAAACTTAGACACTCACCACCTGTGTCCTGGTGGGTGTGAATGAGGATGAGAATGTGAAAAGAGAGTATTATCTGTTCACTGTTTGTGGAGAGCATTTAAGGGTAGATTGATCTGGTACTGGATGCCATCTGTTGTTGATCATGTGGCGTAGGAGTTGATGGTAGTTATTGCGCAATGTGTGAGGCTGCTTTAGCTGCAGGTGTGGCTGGGCAGTGTGCACAGTTTCTGTCTCTTGCTGGGTGGGACCAAAGAAACAGAAAAAAATAATAAACAAAAGAAGAACAAAACAGCAAAACAACAGAAAAGAAACCACCACAACAAAATTTTTTAAATAGTCAATAAGATAAAGAAAAACAAGGAAAGGGAAAAAAAGAAAAATAAGAAAAGAAAGATAAAAAGAATCAAACAAAAAAAGGAAGAGAAAGAAAAGAAATGAAGAAAAGAGAAACCTAAGGAACAGAGCATCCTGGCAGTGCTCCTGCTGGTGGAGGAGATGGTGGAGGACAGAGCATCCAGTACAGGTTGAGGGGTTCTTCTTGCTGAGAAGGACACAGGGAGCAGTGCTCTCTGTCCAGGAAGGAGTTCCTGCTGGTCTAGAAGGCAGATGGACAGGGTGTCTGGTCTCAGAAGTAGTTCCTACTGGCCTAGAGGATGGCTGGGGGCAGGCCACTTAGTCCCGGAAGGGATTCCTGCCAGCCTAGATGGCAGCTGTAAACAGGGAATCTGGTTCAAGCAGAGTTTTTGCCAGCCTAGAATATGGCTAGGTACAGAGTGTCCAGTCCCTGAAGGAGTTCTTGCCGGCTTAGAAGGTGGCTGAGGGCAGGACACTGGTCTTGGAAGGAGTTCCTGCTGGCATAGGAGATGGGTGGGTGTGGGGTGCCCTGTCCTGCATTGCATGTTCTGCTAGCCTGAGGACGTGGAAAGCATGTGCCTCCAAACATGGGAGTGTGTGTACCTGGTACCTGATCCACAGAGGCAGGCCTCCAAATTAGGAGCTGTGTATGGGGCTTGTCATCATCTGCTAGTTGAGTGGTGGATGGCCACATTGATGGTCACCAGGAGCATGTGGGGAATAAAGGGAAGATTGCAACTTTCTGCTTGCTGATGCAATCTTGGGGAAGCAGAACTGATTATCAAATTGCTGCCTCAATCAGAACACTACTTGCAAATATTAAAAATGGCTGTTCTGTATCAGACCAGTTGACCATTCACCATTCAGTTTGTTTCCTTTTTTGCTGTTTTAGTTTAGTTTTTTTCTTCTAGTCAGTATTTGATCCACTTATTTATCCTTTCCTTTGGCTCCTGGGGTTCCAGCATTATCATCTGCATCTCTTTCATTTGATATCTTGTGTCTTTGTTGTACTAGTCTGGGTAGCTTGTCTTCCTAGTCCACCATCTTGTTGGAAATATCTACTTTAAATTATTTATTCTGATTTTTGTGGGAAAATTTTCTGACTGGGACACAGCCAGCTACCCAGAGGAAGTGAGTAGTTAGACCTATGGCCTTGGGACCCTGGTAGCAGGGGACATCAAGCTCAACTGGCATAACATACTACACAAAAACATTGTTCTACATCCTACTTTGGCAAGCAGTGACTGGAGTGTTAAAATCTTGCAAATACAATGATGGGTCTATCTTTGTCCAAAGCAAAGAAGAATGAAGAAAGCCAAAGATGCATAGAAACAATTAGTCCAAGGGACTAGTAGACCATGTGATCCTCAGCCTATATGACCATGAAACTAGAAGAACTAGGTGGTGTCAGTCTACCACTGTCAACCACTTGAAGTAGGATTGGTGTAGGAAATCCTGGACAGAGTGGGAGTATAATGTGAAGCAAAACTCAAAATCATAAAAAAAAAAATAGATAATAGAGCCTGATGAGACCCCTGAGACTATGGCCCCTAGTTACCCTTCAGATCTGGAACTGAACTCACTCCTGTGGTTTTAAGCCAAACAACAGGCATATGGGGTGAACATTTACATCAGGTAGATACACTTCTAGGAGCGATCAATCCTGAGAGAACAGAAGGGCCCTTTTTGCAAAGGGAGATAGCTCCAGGATGAGAGTGCATGGGAGGGAAGCCCACATGGGAGGGGGGATTCTGACTGAGTGTCTTGGTGGCACAGAGGCCAGGCACCTGTCTGCCAACTGAAATCCCTGGGTCAGCACCCACAAGGTGCTTCATGGGAGAAAGACATGTATCCCACCTCTGAAAAGTCTCACAACTCTGGAAACCCCACGGGCAGTTCCGCTTTGCCCCACAGCATCGCAGTGAGTCAGAATATACCCAGCAGCAATGGGCTTGGTATATTCTTCTGAGAACCG
>NW_006922514.1:242816-246559 GCF_000298275.1 Orycteropus afer afer | reverse complement strand
GAGAGAGTCCTCCTGATGTTAGTGGGTAGGTTCACCCAGCTTCTATACCTTCCCAGCTTCTTCTTTCCCCCTCCTTTTTACTCACCAGAAGAGGTGTACTCTTCAACACCTCAACTACTGTCTGAAATTTTGAGATCTCAGCCTGTTTTTATTCATTGTTTAGTGGGTTAGTTGCTGGGGGAACAAATGGGGGCATCCATTCTCTTCGTCTTGCTCTGCCCCCTCTTTTATTTACTGGGTTTCAGCAACTTTTGCTTTTCAGAACCTCAAAAGTGTTATGGCCCCTGTTGCCACGAGGCATTTAATCTTAGAAAGCCTTTATTTTGCCACTCATTAGCCTATTTGACTACTCCTGATCCTTCTTATTTGGCTCAATGGTCACTTTCTTGAAAAAGTTGTCTTTGCAGCAAAATAAAGATCTGATTATAAGTTTTCATAGCACTATGTACTTCTCCCATATAGCATGATACGATGATACATATGCATACACGTACACACATCTCTCTCTCTCTCTCTCTCTATATATATATATATCACGGCATTGGTGTTTCTGTGGTATAATTCTCAACAAATTTTATGCAGGAGACCCAGGTATGATTCCCAGCCAAGGCACCTCATGCACAGCCACCATCTGTCTGTCAGTGGTGGATTGATTACATGCTGTAATGATGCTGAACAGATTTCAGCGGAGCTTACAGACTGTTCTAGTTATCTAGTGCCACTCTGACAGGAAAAATACCACAAATGGGATGACCTTAACAAAAAGGAGTTTATTCCTACAATTTGGAGGCTTTAAGTCTGAGTTCAAAATGCCAGGCTCTAGGGACTGTGTGAAAGCCCCTCGACCTTGGGCTTCAACTCTGCCTCTTGCTCCCAGCCCACTGAAACTAGAGGTGTTTCTTCACTCAGACAGCTACTGAGGCTAACAAACCCAAGGTCGACAAATAAAATGGCACAGTTCTGGTGTTACCAAACCACATGGCAGGCCATTAACTCAAATCCATTGGAAGTCCCAAGGTCAGCAGAGCATGGCAGGCTGCTGAACAATGAATGACACGTCTACATGCAGGGTCCCACTGTGCCATAGGCCAAAAACTATTCCCAATGCTTTCCTTAAATACAGGAAGAAGACCACATCCCAAAGGCAGCTACTCAGCTGCTTGTGGTAGATCTCACCATGGAGGTGATTGCCAGTATATCATGGGGAATAACTACCACCAGCTGCCCAGCCACTCAACCAGGCCCAGCCAATTGACACACAAATATAACTACCATACAGAGTAAGACAGACTAGGAATAAAGGCTGACAATCTACATCTGAAAGTCAGTCAATGAAAACCCTATGGTCACATATTTTGATCTGCAACTGTTCATGGAGATGGTGCAGGACTGAGGAGCATTTTGTTCCATTGTGCATGGGGTCACCATGAGTCAGGATTCTACTCAATGACAACTCACAACAACTGCATATATGTATCTCTATATGTAAACATATGTGTGTTTGTAAACATATGTGTGTATGTAAATATGTGTGTGTGTATGTGTATACCCAAGCATACTACCATCGAGTCAATTGTGACTCATAGCGACCCCCAGTTTGTTTCCAAGGCTGTGAATTTTTATGGAAGCAGACTGCCTCATCTTTCTTCCATGAAGTGGCTAGTGTGTTCAAACCACTGACCTTTTGGTTAGCAGCCAAATGCCTTAGGCATGATACCACCAGAGTTCCTTGTGTATGTGTATATATGTAGTTATATATTTAGTTATTATATTCTTAATATAAGTGATTATTTTAGTAATGCTAATCTCCTTATGCACGCCTAAAAGTTTCATGAGAATGAGAGCTATGTTTGCTTTTGTTCACCAGTTGTGTTTTCAGTGCCTCAAACACTGTCTCCATCATAGTCTCCCAAAGGCCTATACTAAAAAAGGAGAAAGATCATTAATCAAAAGCTAGTTGTTTATGGTGGAAAGGCAATATTGGTTCCAGTTATTCCATCATGGCCATGGCATTGGCTTTAAAATTTTGAGTATGGCAAGTTACTGCTGACTTGAATTAAGCAGTGCTACAATTGTTGTGTGCCATTGAGTCAATTCTGACCCATAGTGAATATATGACAGAGTAGAACTGCCTCATAGGGTTTTCTAGGCTGTAATCTTTACAGGAGCAGATTGCAGATTCTCTTGCAGAGCTGCTTGTGGGTTCAAACCCCCGACCTTTCAGTTAGCAGCCCACTGCTTTACCATTGCATCACCAGGGCTTCAAATTAAGCATTAGGCCTTAGAAAAACAAAAACAATAACAACAACAAAAACCTTACAGAAGCTCTGTAAGACATTGTGATTAGATGATTTTGATTAGTGGTTCAAAACAACAGAACAATAAAAACAAACATTGCTGTCAAGTCCATTCCAACTCATAACGACCTTATAGACTTATTTGTCTTTAAGTTAAAAGAAACAGTTCTAATGGCTATGAATACTTTGAATTTCTTTTTCCCCCACATTTGATTCTTTTTCCATATAGTAACTATCTTTCACTGTATTTACGTTTTCCATTTTGAGAAAAAGATCTTATTCTATCAACAAAATGCAGGGCTGGTAAACAGTTTATTAATGGAGGACAAATTATAGAAGGATATTGTTCTCACAACAACAACACTGTTCTCACAGCAGTGGCCTATGGTAAAAGCTACAGTGTTATTTTCCCCTTTGTAATCTCCTTCTATAATTTAAACCAGTGTTTTCTTTTAAAACTAGTCTCTTGATAAGAACAGCTGAAATGATATGTACTGTACTTAGTCTTTCTCTAATACATTAAGAAAATTGGTTTTAATTAAATACAATAATTTCTTTCAACTTGCTCTTGACAAGCTAAAAAAAATTGAGACTATTGCTAATGCTGCTGATACTGTACATTTTATGAGAGAAAAGAATACCATGTACTATTATTTCACATTTGAGAGGTGATAAAGTAAGTTGAAATTGGAGAGATGTGAGAATAAGTAATGTGTCCACATGCACAGCCTGCATACTCATATCCATGTATTTCCCCTGGAGTCCCTGGGTTGCAAAAAATGGTTAAGAATTCAGCTACTAACCAAAAGGTTGGCAGTTCAAACACACCCAGAGGTGCCCAAGAAGACAGGCCTGACAAAGTGCTTCCAAAAGGCCACAGCCTTGAGAAACCTACAGAGCAGTTCTAGTCTGTACATATGGGGTTGTAATAAGGTGGAAACGACTTGATGACAACTAACAACAACAAACATAATATACTTTAAAATATGTGAGTTTTAGGCCCATTCTCTTTAACGTGTTTTCGTCATCTTTGATCCTTTTAGCCTAAATGAACTGTGCTGTGCCATGTAGGAGGCATCGCTCAGAGTATACCAGGAAAGAATCAATATGCAGGAAACACTGTGAGGGAGAAGGGCTTAATAGTACATGGAACAACAAAACTACAATGTAGAAAATTATGAGATGTATTTAGTGTCGCGGCCGGCGCGACAATTCTAGAACAGGGGGTAAGAGAATGAGTTAAAAATGAGAGAAGAGTTAAAAATGAGAGAAAAGTTAAAGGATGGGAACGGGAGGGACACTCAGAGCCATTGCAAAGCAGTGCCACCTTTATTATAATTATTCTCAAACTTATATACAGGTTTAACATGGGAAAAGTGCATGATTCATATGTCATACAATCAATCACAAGTTAATCAATATTGGGAAAAGTACATGCATACACAA
>NW_006922514.1:240586-242496 GCF_000298275.1 Orycteropus afer afer | reverse complement strand
CCCATCAGTCCTAGTCCTTATGGGGACACTGAAAGTATCAACCTATTTCTGGGAGCCGTTGCTCAATTAGTCACTCACCATGTCCCATCAGTCCTTTAAGACTTAGGGCTCTCCACAATTTAGATCATTTATTTTAGCAAGAAGTAATGGGATACTTGAAAAGAAGGTTTAAGCTAGACTATGTAGGGCCTTGAAAGCCAAGGTTATAAGATTGGATCTAATTTAATAGGTGCAAAGTCCAATTGGAAGCTTGTCAGCTGATAAAGACATCAGGATTCAGAGGTTTCAGGAGGGCTACTCTAGCTAATTTGGGTAGTGGATTGCCAGTTAGGCATTTATAGTAGCCCATAGGATAAACAATAATTTTAAAAAGTGTAAGTGAAGGGAAATGTTATTTGCAGGCACAGCTGCCTCCTAAGTAGGGTGGATTCAATTCCATCAAAGTCCCCAGTGTTTTTCTATATTCCTTGCTGATTGGATACATAATGGTTGAAGTTCATCAGACTTTGGGAATTAAGAATGGATAAAAACTCAAAACCAAAACCCACTACCAATGAGTAGATAGATTCCAACTCATAGCAACCCTATAGGACAGAGTAGATACCCCATAGGGTGTCCAAGGCTGTAAATCTTTATGCAACCAGACTGCCTCATCTTTTTCCTATGGAGAAGCTGGTAGGTTCATATTGCTTTTTGTTAGCAGCCAAATGCTTTAAGCACCGTGCCACCAAAGCTCCTTAAAGCTGGGTAGAGCTAAATTATATTTCATAATAGAGTAAGAAGATGCAGTTCCTAGGGCAGTTTTGAAGGCCAGGGGATGATGAAAAAGAAAAAAGAGAGAAAGGGACTACTGTATATAAAATGTATTTGAAACATCTTTTACTCTTTTAATTCAGACATTAATTACACAAAGTATTTTTTCATGAATGAGGGGCTTGAGATTCTAACAGATGCTCTTTCAGCTGTGTGTCAGTTGGTTTATGCAATGTGTGTGGCATCTAGGACTGAGAGTTGAGACGTATATTGTATTTTCGTGGTATCTTGATTCCATATGTGGGGGAAGGTGAGATCGAAGAACACGGGTTTCAGGAACCAAAGATATTAAATAAATAGTTGCTTGTGTGAGAAAAATACAAATGTTGTTTGTGTAGGGAGGTTAAAAAACAAAACAAAACAGAAAACCCCACCAAACTCACTGCTGTCGAGTTGGATCCGACTCATAGTGACCCCTCCTTGGGTTTCCAAGGCGTACCTCTATGGAAGTAGATTGCCCAACCTTCCTTCTACGGAGTAGCTATTGGGTTTGAACTGCCAGCCTTCTGGTTAGCAGTCAAATGCCTTATGCACTACGTCACCAGAGCTCTCCATTTTAAGCCTCTTGTTGTTGTTGTTATGTGCCGTGAAGTCAGACTTGACTCATAGCAACCCCTCCTTGGGTTTGTGAGGCAGTATCACTGTGGAAGTGGATTGCCCCATCTTCCTTCTGAGGAGTGGTTGGTGGGTTTGAACCACCAATCTTCTGGTTAGCAGTCAAGTGCCTTAGGCACTACATTACCAGAGCTCCCATTTTAAGCCTAGTGGATGGCAAAACTGACCAATCTCCACATTAGGGTTCTATACACTTTATTTGCTTGATCCCATCCCCACAAGAGGAGCTATCCAATCCCCTTGGTGGACCACAAGCACCTTACATTTGCGTAGTCCCACCCAGTCATCTGGTGGGAGTCACAAAGACCATGGCTGTTGTTGTTAAGTGCCGTCGAGTCGTTTCCGACTCATAGTGACCCCATGCACAGCAGAACAAAACACTGCCCGATCCTGCACCAGCCCCACAATCCCTGCTATACTTGAGCCCATCATCGCAGCCACTGTGTCAATCCATCTCATTGAAGGCCTCCCCCTCTTTCGTC
>NW_006922514.1:236810-239966 GCF_000298275.1 Orycteropus afer afer | reverse complement strand
GTGGAGAAAGGATACAACCCTGACGCACTCCCTTCTTGATTTTAAACCATGTAGTGTCCCCTTGTTCTGTTCGAACAACAGCCTCCTGGTCAAGACCATGGCTAGAAGGTCCATATAAGTAATTCACTGCACCAGAGAGGCTTAGACCAGGATTTAGTGGTGAAGGAGGTGAAAAGTGGTGGATTCTAGATATATTTGAAAAGCAGAGCCAGTGACATTTGCTAATGAATCCAAAACAGCACACAAGACACAAAGTTTAAATAATTGAGTCTTATTGATGGAAGACAGGATCAGAGCAGTAAATCTTCACTGAAGTAGATTGCCTCATTTTCCTTCCTAAGATTAAAGAAAAGCAGAAGATTCTGAAATCAGTGAGGGACAAAAGAGATTAAATGCCTATTCCTTCTCAGAAATGCCGGAGGCCAGAAGGCAATATATTTTTTAAAAATACATTTTATTGAAATGTAATTTATGTACAGTGAAATACACAAAACTAAAGTGACATGGGTCAATGCAGTGTTCCTTCCCTTCCCCTCCCACCCCTGCTAACCAAAAAGGGGTCGCTATGAGTCAGAAACAACTTGACAGCAGTGAGTTTGGTATGTGGAGGTAGGGAGATGGAAAGAGAGAGTGAGAGAAAGACACCATCATTCTCTCCATCTTCACCATAGCTCCTAAAGCAGTACCTGCCACAGGGGGAGGATTGAGATCACCTGAGGGGAAGAGATTTATTGTCTCTTTCATTTCCAATATTTCTATTTGGTTTCACTTTATGGATGCAGTCTCTGTTTAAATTCTCATTTTGTTTGTTCATTATTTTCCTAATTGCCTTTAGTTCTTTTACTGTGCTTTCTTTAAGTTCTGTGAGCTTGTACAATCTCCCTGAATTCTTCCAACTATTCATTAACTAGGCTTCCATGGATATTATATCTCTCCTTTCATTTTTCTCATTTGAGTGAGTCATTATTTTTGTTTTCTGATTGATTTCTGAACTCTTTTGTTGACTTCGAGGCATTAGCTTTCTGATATCTTATCCAGTTCTTTCCGATATTTGTATGTTTTTACCAACTATAGTTTTTCGTAAGAAACTGCAGGGTGAGCAGAATATTCAAGAAGGCTTGTTAGCCATCCCTTTTTCTATTCAAGATTAGTGGGGTTTTTTTTTCCTGTTTTCTTTTTCTTTTCTACAAATTGATTTGAGCAAATAATCTGAGAAGCTGGACTACATGAAGAAGAATGAACATGGCATCAGGATGGAAGAAGACTCATTAACAACCTGAGATATGCAGACAACACAACCTTGTTTGCTGAAAGTGAAGATGACTTGAAGCACTTACTGATAAAGATTAAAGACTACAGTCTGCAGTATAGATTATACATCAACATAAAGAAAATGAAAATCTTCACAACTGGACCAATAAGCAGCATCACAATAAATGGAGAAAAGATTGAAGTAGTCCAAGGTTTCATATTACTTGGATCCACTAGCAGCATCAATGGAAGCAGCAGTCAAGAAATCAGACAACATTTTGCACTGGGCAAAGCTGCTGCAAAAGACCTCTTTCAAATGCTGTGGAGCAAAGATATCTCCTTGAAGACTAATGTGTGCCTAACCCAAGGCATGGTATTTTCAATAGCCTCATATTCATGTGAAAGCTGTACAATGAATAAGGAAGATGGAAGAAGAGTTAATGATTTTGAGTTGTGGTGTTGGCAAAGAATACTGGAAGTACCATGGACTGCCAGAATAACAAACACGTCTGTCCTGGAGGAAGTGCAGCCAGAATGCTCCTTGGGAGCAAGAATGGCCAGACTTCCTCTCACCTAGTTTGATCATGTCAGAAGGGACCGTTCCCTGGAGGAGGATATCATGCTTAGTAAAGTGGAGGGTCAGGAAAAATGGGAAGGCTCTTCATGAGATGGATTGACACAGTGACTACAACAATGGGCTCAGGCACAGTAGGGGTTGTGAGGCTGGCACAGGACAGGGGAGTGTTTTGTTCTGTTGAACAAAGTGTCCCAATGAGTTGGAGCCAACTCAATGGCACCTAATATCAGTTGCTTGCATTAATGAATTTGTCCACTAGATGGCACAGCTTTTACTCCTTGAATCTTTCTCCCTTTCTTCCTGGGAGGGGTCTCGAGTCCCTGGGTTCTTGTGCATGTGGCACACCCAATCTGGCCCTCACAAAAGATGCTGTCAAGGAGGTGAGAGGGACTGGAAGACTCCAACTACCACAAGAAGTTCCCTTCGTCAGCCTTATCTGTTTTGGGGTGGGGGAGACAGAGTTTGTATGCAGATAAGCTGTGGAAACTCTGGAGATTCAGCTTACACAACCTGTATGTATGCCCCTATGACTATCCTACCAGGCAGCTTGAGAGGGAATGGTAACAGTGAAAGCAGAGGAATTACAGAGCTGAGGGGGTGCATGAAGATAGAAGGGAGCTCTGCCAACATTTTATTTTTCTGCTGGTCTCTGCAGTCATCCTCTGTTCATCTTCAATGGTCTCTGCTGGACCTGATAGGGAACCTAGTTAATTTCTCAGTGTTCTAGTGGGGAAGTTTGGAATCTTCCTTCTTTTAAGTCACCATCTTCCTAGATGTCTCTTAATGATAGATTTTTCCCCCCCCTTTTTTTTAAGCAAGAAGGTGAAGTAGGCAGCTCTGAACCCTAGTTCCCCCACAGACAAATGAAAAACAAGCATAAACGGGCAGAAAAAACTTTGCCAAAACTCTGGAAAACAGTAAAGCCAACAAACAAAAACAAGTACAGCAAACAAGTGAACACCAAATCATAAATAAAGAAAGACAAAATGGTAAGAAACCTTTAAAAAAAAAAAATCCTGTACCTCATGCCCTCCCTGACTCAGCAGCAGTCTTGAAGATTTTTTTTGTGTGTGTGATTTGGGTGAAAATTTACAGAGCAAATTGACTTTCCATACAGCAGTTCACACACACTTTGTCTCATGATATTGACCACAATTTATCACAGTGCAACAGCTCCCTCCCACTTCCTCCCTATAGTTACCTCTTCCTTATATCCTTCCTTACATGCACTCCTGCCCCCTGAGCTATCTTCCTGTGCATAAGCAGCCCTTCTATTCTCCCATGATTGTTCTCTCCAAGGAGTGTATCTACCTGAGGTAAATGTTCAA
>NW_006922514.1:235763-236710 GCF_000298275.1 Orycteropus afer afer | reverse complement strand
GAGGTAAATGTTCAACTCATATGCCTGTCTTTTGTTTGGCTGGAAACCACAGGTGTGGGTTCAATTCCAGATCTGAAGGGCAGCTAGGGGCCATACTCAGTGGTTCCACCAGGCTCTATCAGACCAGAAAACCTGGTCTCCCCTTTCATTTTTTTTCAAAATGATTTTGAGTTTTGTTCCATATTGTTACCCCATTCTATCCAGGATATCCTACTAAGATTCCCCTCCAAGTGGTTGACAATGGTAGCCGGGCACCATCTAGTGCTTCTGGTCTCATAGTTGTATAGGCTGTGGATAGCATGGTGTACCAGTCACTGGAACTATTTTTTTCCATGAATTTTTGTTTTTCTTCATTCTTCTTTGCTCTGGACGAGGAGAGACCCATCATTACATCTAGATGGCTGCTTGCATGCTTGTAAGATCCCAGTTGCTACTCACCAAAGTAGGAGGTGGAACAATGTTTTGTATAGTATGTTATGCCAATTGAGCTTGAAGTCCCCTGCAACTATGATCTCGTGCCCACAGGTTCAACTACTTGGTCCCTCTGGGTAGCTGACTGTGACCAAAAAGTGACTACAACCTTGCACCTTGTCAGCTCTACTATACAATTGGGAGTTCAGATCATACAAATACACTTATAGGACCACTGTCTGCCAACCCTGTACATGGTCTTAGGTACACTCCCTGCTTCATAGGCATACCTACTAGTTCAGCCTGTCCACTCATCTATCCACTCGTATACCCATGTTTGCTTCCACTGACAATGCAATACTGTATGTGCAAAAGGGTTCATCTTTGTTGTTTGTACCTCCCATGTACCTCTCTATGTCTTCCTCTTCCTCAATGCTACCATGTTGATCGCTCACATTTGGGACATTGCCCTTCTCCTCACCCAAATCAATACTTATCTCTACCTATCTAACAGAGTTCCCTCCCCTCTCCTCCCA
>NW_006922514.1:229177-232524 GCF_000298275.1 Orycteropus afer afer | reverse complement strand
TCTATGTTTTGGAATAGTTTGAGTAGGATTGGTATCAGTTCTTCTCTGAATGTTTTGTAGAATTCTCCGGTGAAACCATCTGGGCCAGGGCTTTTTTTTAGTTGGTAATTTTTTGATGACCTGTTCAATTTATTCTTTTTTGATGGACCTGTTCAACTTTTCCACATCAGTCTGTGTTAGTTTAGGTAAGTGGTGTGTTTCTAGACATCTGTCCATTTCTTCCAGATTGAATCTTGAAGATCTTGAAGACAGCAGCCAAAGACAGCAGCTTGAGACCCTCCTCTCTAGTTCCAGACAGAGCAGAGCAGAACTTATTCACAAATTTTTATGCTTGTGTGTTCTAAAATGTCTGGGAGCTACCTGAAGAGCTAATGCAAAACAGTAAAATGAAATGTGCAAAGATCTGGACTTAGGGAACCAAAAGAACTGAAGAAAACATTTAAGCCTCACGTTGCAATGCTGAAAAATTCTATGGGCAAAATATTGCAAGAAACATCAAAAGAAGATGGAAGGAATACACAGAGTCACTGTTCTAACAGGAATTGGTTGATGTTCATCCATTTCAGGAGGTGTCATATGATCAAGAACCAATGATTGTGAAGGAAGAAGTCGAAGTTGCACTGAAGGATCTGGTGAAGGACAAGGCTTCAGGAACTGACAGATTACCCATTTAGATGTTTCAACAAACAAATGTTCCATTGGAGACACTCACTCGGTTATGCCAAGAGATTTGGAAAACAGCTACCTGGCCAACTGACTGGAAGAGATCCATATTTGTACCTATTCCAAAGAAAGATGATCCCACAGATTATGGAAATTATTGAACAATATAATTACTATCACATGCAAGTACAATCTTGCTGAAGATAATTCAAAAATGGTTGCAGCAGTATATTGACAGAGAACTTCCAGAAATGCAAACTGGATTCAGAATAGGACGTGGAATGAAGGATATCATTGCTGATGTCAGATGGATCTTGGCTGAAAGGAAGGAATACCACAATGATGTTTACTTGTGTTTTATTGACTTTGCAAAAGCATAGACTGTGTTGATCATAACAAGTTATGTATAACATTGAGAAGAATAGGAATTCCAGAACATTTAATTGTGCTCATGAAGGACCTATGCCTAGGCTAGGAGGCTATTGTTTAAACAAAACAAGGGGATACTGTATGGTCTAAAATCAGGAAAGTAGTGCATGAGGGTTGTATCCTTTTGCCATATTTATTCAATCTGTATGCGGAGCAAATAATCCAAGAAGCTGGACTATATGAAAAAGAACGTGGCATTAGCATTAGAGGAAAACTCATTAACAACCTGCAATATGCAAACCACATAACTTACTTGCTTGAATATATGCTTGCATATATGTCCTCTATTAATTATTTTGAGGATTTCTCCTTCTATCTCTAATTTGCTGGGAGTTCTGGACAGGGATGTGTGTTGGATTTTCTCAAACGCCTTTTCTGCATTGGTTGATATGATCATATGGTTCTTTTCTTTATGGATTGTTTATCTGATGTTGAACCATCCTTGCATAATGGGTATGAATCCCACTTGGTCATGATGTATTATTTTTTTGATATGTTGTTGGATTCTGTTGGCTAGAATTTTGTTGAAAAATTTTGTGTCTATATTCATGAGGGATATTGGTCTGTAGTTTTCCTTTTTAATGATGTTTTCCCTGATTTTGATATCAGTGTTATGCTTGCTTCATAAAATGAATTTGGGAGTATTTGATATTTTTCTACATTCTGGAACAGTTTGAGTAGTATAGGTGTCAACTCTTCCCTGAATGTTTGGTAAAATTCTCCAGTGAAGCCATTTGGGCCAGGACTTTTTTTGTGGGGGAAGGTTTTTTTTTTTTTTTTTTTTTTTTTTTAATGACCTGCTCAATTTTTTCTTTTCTTATGGGTTTGTTCAAGTGTTCTATCTCTTACTGGCATAGTTTAGGTAGGTCTTGTGTTTCCAGACACTTGCCCATCTCTTCTAGGTTCTCAAATCTGTTGGAGTACAGTCCTTCATAGTATTCTGTTATTATCTTTTTCATTCCAGTTGATTCTGTTGTGATGTTGTCCTTTTTCATTTATTATTAATTTTATTTGCATCTTCTCTGTCTTTTGCCTTTTTAAATTTGCCAGTGGTTTGTCAATTATGTTAATCTTTTCGAAGAACCAGCTTTCTGTTTTGTTGATTTTCTCTATTTTTTCTCCTGTTTAATTTCTTTCTGCTCTGATATTTATTATTTCCTTATGTCTGGATACTATAGGTTTCTTTTGTTGCTCTTTTTCTAATTATTGGAGTTGTTAAGTTAGAGTGTTGATTTTGTTTCTTTCCTCTTTTTTGATGTGTGCATTTATTGCTGTAAATTTACCTCTGAATGCTGCTTTTGCTGTGTCCCAAAGGTTTGATGAGTTGTATCTTCATTCTCATTTATTTCTAGGAATTTTTTTATTCCACACTTTATTTCTTCTGTTACCCAGTCGTTTTTGAGCAGTGTTTTATTCAGTTTCCACATGTTTGATATTTTTTCCTTACTCTTCCTATTATTGGTTTCTAATTTTATAGCATTGTGATCCAAGAAGATGCTTTTTAGTATTTCAGTGTTTCTGAATTTATTGAGGTTTTGTGTCCTAACATATGGTCCGTTCTGGAGAATGATCCATGTATACTGGAGAAAAATGTTTATTATGCTTTTGTTGGGTGGGGTGCTCTGTGTAGGTCTATGTGGTCAAGTTATTGATTGTGTTGTTGAGTTTTCCTGTATCTTTGTTGAGTTTTTTCTATTTTTTCTGTCCCTCTTTGAAAGTGGTGTGTTAAAGTCTACTACTACTACTGTAGAGTTGTCTATTTTTCCTTTCAATTCAGTTAATATTTGCTTTACATATTTTGAAGCACTGCCATTGGGTGCATAGATATTAATTATGGTTATGTCTGCTTGGTCAGTTGATCATTTTAGCATCATATAATATCCTTCTTTGTCCCTCATGCTGTTTTTCACCTTGAAGTCCATTTTATCAGAAATTAATATTTCCACTCCTGCTCTTTTTTGCTTGCCATTAGCTTGGTATATTTTTTCCCACCTCTTAATTTGTAATGTGTTTTTATCTTTGTGTCTAGTATGGGTCTTTTGTAGGCAGCATATCAATGGGTCTTCTTTTCTTATCCAATCTGCCACTCTCTTTCCCTTGACTGGTGCATTTAGTCCCTTCATATTGAGTGTAACTAGTGTTAGATATGAGTTGATTGCTGTCATTCTATTGTGTTTTTTGTTGTGTTGTTGGTGATTTCCTTCTTCCAAATATTTTTCTGTGCTGTGGTCATTTTGTTATCAAGTGTTTCTTCT
>NW_006922514.1:227557-228357 GCF_000298275.1 Orycteropus afer afer | reverse complement strand
AATGACTTCAATCTTTTCTCCATTTATTGTGATGCTGCTTATTGGTCCAGTTGTGAGGATTTTTGTTTTCTTTTTATTGAGATGCAATCCATAGTGCAGACTGTATCCTTCAATCTTCATCACTAAGTGCTTTAAGTCATCCTCACTTTCATCAAGCAAAGTTGTGTTGTCAGTGTATCACAGGCTGTTAATGATTCTTCCTCCAATAGTGTTGGTCTGTTTTTCACAAATTCCCTCAAGTTTTGTTTGTCTCAGAATGTCTGATTTCACCCTTATATTTGAGGGACAATTTTGCTGGATGTAGAATTCTTAGGAGCACTGGTGGCATAGTGCCTAAGGCATTTGACTGCTAACCAGAAGCCTAGCAGTTCAAATCTACCAGCCACTCCTCGGAAGGAAGAATGGGCTATCTAATTCCATGGAGACACTGCCTCAGAAACCCAAGGAGGGGCTGCAATGAATCAGATTCGACTCAATGGCAGTGAGTTTGGTTTGGTTTTGGTTTATAGAATTTTTGGTTGAAAGTTCTTTTCCCTCAAGGTTTTATGTATGCCATCCCATTGCCTTCTTGCCTGAATGGTTTCTGCTGAGAAATGAGAAGTTAGTCATATTGGTTTTCTATTGTAGGTGACATTTCAATTCTTTTTCTGTTTTTGGTTTTGGAGAGTTTGATTATGATATGTCTTGGTGACTTTCTGTTGGGATCTATCTTGTATGGGGTTCATTGAGCTTCTTGGACAGATATCTTTTCTTCCTTCATGATATGGGGGATATTTTCCGTTAGCAAGTCTTTCACAATT
>NW_006922514.1:224546-225477 GCF_000298275.1 Orycteropus afer afer | reverse complement strand
ATCTGTTTTGTAGTAAGTTTATCTTACTCACCTCCCAAGGGCACTGCCAAAAATTCCTGGTGTGGGCATTCTGAGTCCCCAGTGCCTCTGTGGGTTCTATGATTTTTTTTTTTCTTTTTTCCTCCTTCCCTCTACTGACCTTTTTTGGATTTCTAATGAGTCCTCTCCTTCTCTATCTCTCCATCTCCCCTGGCTGGACAGTTTCATTTACTTTTCACAGATGTTTAATCTGTTCTTTTTCTCCACTTTCACTAAATCTGATACTTTATCTTCTTAGTTGCTCATAACTGCACTATCATTATTTCTATCTACTTTACCTAGTTATTCAGGGATTAAGTTGGTAGAGGGAACAAATGTGTGGGTTATAGGTAAGATGCTCTCTTTCATCTCCTAGGATTATAATTTTTGAAGTCCACCTATGCAAAGATACAGGACTCCTGGAACAGTAGAATGAGAAAGAGAGAGAACTCTCTCCCCACAAAACAATTTAACCAATGAAAAGTATTTCAGAAAAAAAATCATTCAAAATCTCTGGGACTTATCATAAAATCATACAGCAAATGGAGAAACATTTATTCTACAACAAGAGTCTGGGACATTTGAACCATGACCTTCACCCTCATATTTCTATGTTATGAAAACTCTAAGCATGAATGGTGTGATAGTTGGAGCTGTGTGTCAATTTGGCTGGACCACAATTCTGTGTGGTTTAAGCAGTTGTGATGTGGTTATTCCCATGATGGGATCAGAGGTATATCTTTTGAGCAACCAATCCATTGAAAAGGAGTTTCCCTAGCGGTGTGGCCTGTTTCCAGTATGTTTATGGACATCTTGGGAAAAGAGACACTCTTCTATGGATCAGGATTCTGTTGTGCTGCCTACAACTGTCTGTGAGCAAACAATCCACCATTCGGCCTGGAGATCTTGGATT
>NW_006922514.1:222806-224420 GCF_000298275.1 Orycteropus afer afer | reverse complement strand
CTAAGATAAATTTCTCTTTCTCTCTCTATATAAGCTTTACTGGTTTTGTTTCTCTAGAGAACCCAGTTTAGCACAAATGGATAAAAATATGGTGTCTCTCTCCCCATCACTTCCTGTTCTAGAGCTACATTTTCACCCTAGGAAAGAAAGAGGAAACATCACTACAGACACTGAAGAAATAAAAAGGAATGTAAATGAACAAACATCTCCAGGCCATCAAATCAAATACTTTAATCAAAGTGGACAAAATCTACCAAAACTGGTGTGTGTGTGTGTGTGTGTGTGTGTGTATATATATATATATATATATATATATATATAATCCGAATAGCTATATAAAAGATGTTGAATTATTGATTTTGATACTTCAAAGAGAGAAACATTTCTCTGTTTCTATATCGCTTCACTGGTGAATACTACAAAAAATTTTAAAAAGATTGACATGAATCCTTCAAGAGTTTTTCTACAAAATATAAATGAGGGAACATATCAGTATTCTCTTTATGATGCTTGTACTACTCTGATATCAATATAACAGAAAAAAAAAAAACTACAGACAAATAACCTTTGTGAAAATAGACACAACGTTCTTCAAGAAAATATTAGCAAACTGACTCTACCAACATATAAAAAATGTCACAAAACATGCCCAGGTAAGACTTATCTGAGGAATACAAGGTTGTTTCATCATCCAAAATTTAATATGACACTCCATATTGATGGAATAAATTACAAATACCATGTAATTATATCAGTAGACAGAGAAAGGGAACTCTGGTGGGTACTACCTAAGGCATTTGACTGCTAGCCAGAAGGCTGGTGGTTCACACCCACCAGCCACTCTTCAGAAGGAAGATTGGACAATCTACTTACATAGAGATACCTCTTCGAAAACCCAAGGAGGGGTTGCTATGAGTCAAATCAACTCGATGGCATTGAGTTTAGTCTTTGGTTTGAGACACAGAAAAACATTTGAAAGAATTCAACACCTTTTTATGATAAAATCCCACACCAAAACTCAGAATAGAAAGGAAATTCCTCAGCCTGGTAAATAATGACAGTTACATTAAACTCGCAGCTCACATTACACTTAAGAGGGAAAGGCTAAATGATTTCCCCATAAGATGAGGAACAATAATAGGATGTCTACTTTAACCATTTCTCTATCTGACAGAATCATTTGCTTGTTACTATTCCCCAAAAAAACAAATGAAATTCACTGCCATTGAGCCATTTCCAACTCATTGCAAGCCCTATTGGGTTTCCAAAGCTGTACATCTTTAAGGAAGCAGATTGCCTCATCTTTCTTCCACACAGCAGCTGTTGAGTTTGAATCAACAACCTTTTGGTGAGCAGCCAAATGCCTTAACAACTTCACCACCAGAGCTCCCTGTTACCATTGTTAATGACCTATAATTTTGTGGCAGAAATTTCTAATTTAAGAGAAACAATGAATAAACAGATGAAAAGACAAAAAACTATTTCTAAAGGAGGCAGATATGTATGTTTTCTCTCCCTCTTTCACAATTAATATTATAAAGTGACATCTCTTAAACTTTTCTACATCCAGATATACACACAAAGAATAAATTCCTTAAATATACACTGGAGTAT
>NW_006922514.1:221175-221605 GCF_000298275.1 Orycteropus afer afer | reverse complement strand
GGAAGGCCCTCAACAAGACAGATTGACACAGGGGCTACAACAATGGGCTCAGGACCAGGCAGTGTTTCATTCTGCTGTAGATAGGGTCGCTATGAGTGGGAGACAACTCAACAGCACCTAACAACAACAACAAATACACTAGAGTGTGGACTTTATAGATGTAAATCTAGCCTTCCCCAATTATTAACTTTATGTACTGAGGAAGTTATTTAATCTCTCAAGTTCATTTTCTTATCTGTAGATTGGTGTCATGATTTCTATATAGACCTAGATTTCATGGCAGTTATGAAAAAACATATTTTTTGTAAAGTGCTTATAACTGTTCATGACAAAAATTAGTTCCTCATCAAATGTTAGTTATTATTTCCTGTGTTATGGACAGTTATCTGTACAATAACTATAAATTCAAACTTATTTTTTCTTAATCAAG
>NW_006922514.1:215661-220656 GCF_000298275.1 Orycteropus afer afer | reverse complement strand
CATATATATGTTTGATTAAGAGTTGAGTTGAATAGACTCAGTATCTGTCTCTGTCTATCTCATTTCCTCTTGGACATGGACACATGCACAGCCTCCATATCAAATCATCCCCTCTTCCCTTGCTTGACTATAAATACCCTGTGATTGTAGCTAATCCTAGTGACCTACATCATCCACAATTGATGGATGGTGTCAGAAAATTTCTTGCTAATTATCTTCACCTTCAAACAGGAGCTCTCTGAGGGTATATTGTAGCTAGGACAATGCATTAATAATTTCTATTTTCATTCTTCTAATTATAAGCAAACCGTGAGTGTTCCTGTTTGGAGATGTTCTTTTCTTTTGTTTCAGGAACAAAGTGAGAGTAAACTAATCCATCACAAATAGACCTGAGGAAATTAGCATAGGTGAGCAAAATATTTTATGCTCCTCTTTGTCAAAAAAAGAGGGGCATGATAAACCTCACAACAGAAAGGCTGAGAAATTATACTTTTTCCTATATTCTAAATTCTATCCCATAAGTATATTGGCTCACTACCTCTCTTTTAGCCTCAAAAATTACCTTTCCAAAACATGGTTTTCTTTGTTTTTAACTGAATTTGTATATGAGAGCAGAAATGTTAATGACATTGCAAACATTATGAGTTAATGAAGTAACTCACTAGACAGCAGTCTCATATATTTCAGAGAAGCCAAATTATAAGTAATTGGAATGAGGATATTAATTTTTTAATGATATCTACTTATCCTGGAGAGAAAAGATAAAAGGCGTTTTTAATTACACTTAATGATCCCCAGTTCTCTATATGATTGATAAATAGTTTTCCCCAAATCGTTCAGACTGAAGAATTGGCTTCTTCATTTATATAGATAAGTGCCTCTTTCTGCACCTATTCTCTGTGATCCAATGGTTCTTTCATGAGCAAGTTTCTGCTGTGTGATAGGTCAGATGCTAGGTGTTAAGGGGGATACTGGAGAGCCTCTCAAGTAGTTTTTAGAAACCTCAGCACTTTCTACAATCCACTTTCTGTATTCCTTTATTCAGTCAGGCTTTTCAATTTCATCTCTGTTTTTCCATCCCACATGCACACACAGACAGACCACACTATGGTCCTACTTCTGAGGTTTGGGCATGTTAGTTACCCTGCCTACAATGCCATACTCCTTCATTGTTCAGGTCCCAACTCAATATCCAATAACTCTGAACTTCTTTAATCATAAGCTCATTGTTGGTCCGAAACTTTTGTGATTACCTAATCCAGTACTTCAGTTTATAGATAGGGCAACTGAGGCATAGACTTGGAAGAGGTTTGCTTAAGGTCATAGAATCACTCAATGAGAGACCTTGAATGAAAGTTCAAGTTGTTTCATCCCAATCTAGTGCTCTTTTCTTTCATTGATTGATTCCTTGAGTAGTTCTTGTTCATTCATTCATCTAAAAACCATTTGTTGAGCAACTGTACTGTGACAATCCCTGCACAGGACACTGTGGACACAAGACTAAGCAATGCAGATATGGTCACTTGCTTCAAAAACAATAGTCTATTAAAGGATTGAGAGAATTAACATGCACTCAATATAATACACGATCTAAACTCAAGGTTAGGCAATCTACTTCTGTAGTGACATTGTCTTGGAAACCCAAGGAGGGATCTCTATGAGTTGGATTTGACTCAAAGACACTGAGTTTTGTTTTGTTTTGTTTTGTTTTAAACTCAATAAAGAGTGTATAGAAGGAGGGCACCTAGCTTAGTCAAGGGAGTTGGTAAAGGTATTCAGGAGGATAATATGATAAATATAAACTTTAAAGAAGCAACTAAAATAACAAAACAAAAAGGTATAGCTAATAAGCCACAAAGGAGATAAACTAGAATCATGAAAAATAATGAATACAAAAACAAAAATGGAAAAGGGAACAAAGAACAGATGAGACAAAAAGAAAAAAATAAAATGATATGGTGGTGTAGTGCCTAAGGCATTTAGTCAAATGCCAAAAGGCTGGGGGTTCAAACCCACCAACCACTCCTTGGAAGGAAGTTTGGCCAACCTACTTCTGTAGTGATATTGCCTCAGAAACTCAAGGAGTGTTCGCTATGAGTCGGATTCTACTCAATGGCAGTGAGTAACCATATCAATAAGTTAAATATGTATAAATGTTCTAAGTATCTTGATGAAAGGGCACAGATGATGAAATATGATTAAAATTATTTTAGAAACTCAAGATCCAATTAAATGCAGATAATGAGAAATGCACTTTGGCTAAAAAACACAACATCAGAATAAACACTCTTTTTAAGTAGAAAATATTTAGCAAGATGATTTATGTTCTGGTTCATAACTAAATTTCACTATATTTAACGATACTCAAGGCAAAAATGTGGGCATATTACTCCTCCTGCACAAAATGCCCTCAAACATTCATTGGTTTTGTCCTCACTCAATATCCAACACCACTAGAAATATTTTAAACTTTTAAATATAAACGTATTTAGTTGATGGAAATGAAATTAAATCACCCAGTATTTGGAAATTTAATGCTACACTTTAATCCATGGAAGCAGCAGTCAAGAAATCAAATGATGTAGTGCATTGGGCAAATCTGCTGGAAAAAAACAAACAAACAAACAAACAAACAAACAAACAAACACCTCTATAAAGTGTATAAGAGCAAAGATGTCACTTCAAAGACTAAAGTGTGCCTGACTGAAAACCAGAAAAACCAAACTTACTGCCTTCAAGTTGACTCTGAGTCATAGCAACCCCTATTGTGTTTCTGAGGCTGTAAATATTTATGGAAGTACAGTGCACCATTTTCCTTCCATAGAACAGCTGGTGGATTTGAAACACTAACCTAGTTAGCAGCCAAATGTCTTATCCGCTATACCACCAGAGCTCCTTCCTGAAGTCATGGTATTTTCAATAGCCTCATATTCATATGAAAGCTAAACAATGAAACAGAAAGACTGAAGGACAATTGATGCACTTAAACTATGGTGTTGGTGAAGAATATTGAATGTACCATGGACTGCCAGAAAACTAACAAATTTGTCTTGAAGGAAACATAGCCAGATGCTCCTTAGAAGCAAGGATGGTGAGATTTTTGCCTCTTTTACTTTGGACATGTTATCAGGAGGGACCAGTCCCCAGCATGAAGGATATCATGCTGGGTAAAGTATGTTTTCGTTGTTTTGTGCCATTGAGTCGGACTCGCTTCATAGCGACCCCTCCTTGAGTTTCTGAGGCAGTATCACTATGGAAGTAGATTGTCCCATCTTCCTTCCAAGGAGTGGCTGGTGGGTTTGAACCACCAGCCTTCTGGTTAGCAGTCAAGTGCCTTAGGCATTATGCTGCCAGAGCTCCCTCAACAAGATGTATTGACACAGTGGCTATGATGATAGGCTCAACCATGGCAATGATTGTGAGGATGGGGAAGAATTGGACTGTGCTCTGTTTTGTTGCACATAGAGTTGCAATGAGTTGAAACTGACTCAATGGCACCTAACGACATCAATAATCCATGTTCAAAGAAAAAATCCAAACAGAAATTAGAAAGTAATTTATATTGAATGAAAACAAAAACACATATAAAAATTTGTGGAATACCACCAAAGCTATATTTAAGTAAATTTATAGTACTAAGCACCCACAACATAAAGGAGAAAAGAAACCAGAAAAAGAAGATCAATTGAAATGAAGAATCAGCTAAAGAATGGAAACAATGAAGATCAGAGTGGAAAATAATGAAGTAGAAAAAAGAAAAAAATAATGAAAGCAAAATCTGTTTTTTGAGAAATCAGAAGAAAAAAAATAGAGATAAAATTCTAGCTATACTTCTCATGAAGAAAACAAAGAGATGACAAAGTATTCCAGACGCGGGAAGGAGAAAAGTTATATCACTACAGATACTACAGACATTAAAATCCTAATAAGGGAACACTATGAGGAATTTTTTAAATAAATTTGATAACTTATATTAAATGGGCTAATTCTTTGAAAGCCACAAGCTAGCAAATATCTTTTAAGAGGAAAGTGATAAGCTAAATAATCTATTTTATTAAATAAATTGTATTGAAAAATTTTCCCAAAAATTCAAGGTCAGGATGGCTTCACTGGTGAATTTTCCAAACACATATGAAAAATATGTTACCAATTCTTCATGAACACAAAATATTGAAGAGAAGACTGGGAATATAGCAGCATAAACAGGTCTAGGATGCAAACCCTCTCCACAAGAACAACAAGAAAAGAAACTAGAAACTGTACTCAACACTGTAAGAACCCTGAAAAAATAGTTAAGGGATGACAACAAGGTGCCATATAATGAAAAAAAGAGATAAGAATGAATTTCAAATGGTACAAACATCTCTTCTTCCATTATCCTTTCCCTTCCCCCTTCTAGTAAAGAAAAAGAACAGCTGTGTCACAGTTACAGATGATTAATGGCTGTCCTCTGTACTAAGAAGGGCCTAATCTGTTGTGATTCTAAAGGAAATAAGAGAGCTCATCCTAGCAGACTGTTCATGGTATATATCCTGATCAGATTGGGTGTAGCCTGAAGGACTGGGACTGCATTCTTGCCTGAATTGGAGTCTTCACAGAGCAAGAGAGAGAGGTGAGTAAAGACTGAAGGCTGTACTCACCTGAGTGTAAAATGATCAGTGTGTGTTTTCTGGTAGGTCTGGGAGCCACTGAAGGACTGAAACTTCAGTAAGGCATGAAACAGAAATCACACATTGTAAGGAAGGGAGTGGTGAGCAAAAAGACTGTGCTTACTTAAGAATGTCTTGCAGAAATTAGCACTTTTGAAAACATTGTGTATTAAGGGAAATTTAGAAAGCCAGAGGAATCATCTCTATAGAAAACTGAGTAATAAGAGAAATGTAATGAAAAATATCAAACAAGTTTAAAGAACTAAAGGAAAACGCAAATAGAAAAATAAAAGAAATCGAGAAAATGATGATAGGACAAAATAACAATACAAATAGACAAACACTA
>NW_006922514.1:209309-210291 GCF_000298275.1 Orycteropus afer afer | reverse complement strand
GTATTTAATCTTTTTTATATCTCAAAATAAATTGAGTCAAGGCACAGCTTACACTAATCCTGTGCCTTTAATACCACAAAGAAAACCTATTCACAGATGTGGTTATAACCAAAGGTATTTTGTTTTCATAGTAACTCTAACAGAATGGAACATCATCAAGCCATGCACTGTGATAGTTGAGGTTGTGTGTTGACTTGGCTGGACCATGATTCTGAGTGGTTTAAGCAGTTGTGGTGTGGTTATTGCCATGATGAGATTGGATGTGCATGTTTTGAGCAGCCAATCAGTTGAAAGGAAGTTTCCCTAGGGGTGTGGCCTGCTTCCAATATGGACATCCTAGGAAAATAAGAGAACCTTCTGTGGATTTGGATCCTACTGTGCTGCCTACAACTGCTGTGAGCACACAATCCACCATTCAGCCTGATCTGGGATTTGTCATCTGTTGGAGTCAATAGCCAGTATACTGCCTGCCAACCATGAGCTCATCAGCCTCTACAGCTGCATGAATCGGGAAAACCCTCCAGTTTGATGCTTGATCCAGAACTTGGGACTTGCCAGCTTCTATAACTGTGTGAGCCATTTTACTAAGATAAATTTCTCTCTCTCTCTGCGTACAAGCTTTACTGGTTTTGATTCTGTAGAGAACCAAGCCTAACATGTGCACCATCCTAAGATTTAAGCTCATTGTCTCAGCCACTGTGTCAGTACATCTCATTGAGGGTCTTCCCCTATTTTGCTGACCCTTTGCTTTAAATGGCATGATATCCTTCTTCAGTGACTGGTCCATTCTTTCTTTTCTTTTTTGTCAAATTTTATTTATCTTTTATTATAAGAGTTTGTTTTACAATCAACATTATGTGCATATTTAGTTTCACTCCCCATTTACCATCACCAACACTAACCCAGTCACAGGACCAGTCAGCCACAGGGATCCAGGTGAGAAGAGGGACCTCAGGCACACCCAAAGCAACAGGGTGGGAGA
>NW_006922514.1:204192-204804 GCF_000298275.1 Orycteropus afer afer | reverse complement strand
TTTTGTACTCTTCTTTGCTCCTGATGATAGGAGACCATTAGCTGCATCTTAGATGGCCACTTGAAAGCTACTTAGCAATGTAGGCTGAGGAACAAGACTTTTATGTATTTTGTTGTGCCAATTGAGTCTGGTGTCCCCCAATACTATGGTGCTGAGTCAGTAGATCTGTTGGATCTCTCTCCCACAGTGTCTGGCTGTCCATGAGGGATTACTCTGTGACTGTCTTCTGTTGTTTCTGTAATCTGGGTATATTGTATCTGTGCAAGGCTAACCTCTGCTGAATCTACCCTTGGTCTAGAGTATACTCCTGTTCACTGACCCCAATCTGATCTTCTCAGATGTTTATGCATTTATCTGTAGCCTGGTGTTTGGTGTTAATGGTAATGCAGTATTGGGGATATAGTGGAATTAGCTTCAGTCGTCTATAACTTATGTGCACAATTTAGTGTCCTCCCTTTCCCTAATGTTATGGTGATCACAGACTCTTTCCATGTCATCCCTCCCCTTACCCATGTCAGCGTGTGGCCCCCAAATAGGCTGAAATTAATCCCTCCCCTTCCCCCCTCCTCAGTAATCTACAAGGTGATTTCCCTTTCTCAAGCAAACCCTTCT
>NW_006922514.1:201624-203235 GCF_000298275.1 Orycteropus afer afer | reverse complement strand
ACTCATAGCGAACCCTCCTTGGGTTTCCGAGGTGGTATCACTATGGAAATAGATTGCCCAATCTACCTTCTGAGGAGTGGCTGGTGGGTTTGAAACTCCAGCCTGGTTAGCAGTCAAGTGCCTTAGGCATTATGCTCCCAGAGCTCCTTGTCAGATATGTAATATGCAAATATTTTCTCTCAAACTGTAAATTCTCTTTTTACCCTTTTGACAAAGTATTTTGTTGTGCGTAAGAATTTAATTTTTAAAAGGTCCCATTTATCTAGCTTCTCTTTTACCTCCTGTGCATTCTGGGTTATTTTTGATAGTCTATTTATGCTATAAATTAGGGCTCCTAGATTTGGCCCTATTTTTTCTTTACATTTAAGTCTTCCATCCAGCTTGACTTTGTTTTTGTGTATGGGGTGAGGTATAGGTCTTATTTCATTTTTCTGTAAGTGGATATCCTGTTTTGCCAGCACCATTTGTTAAAGAGGCTGCCTCTTCCCCATTTAATGGGTTTTGGACCTTTGTCAAAGATCAGTTGTCCATAGATGGGTGGGTCTATTTCTGGACTTTTGATTCTGCTACATTGGTCTATCTGTCTATCATTGTACCGATACCATGCTGTTTTGACTACTGTGGCTGTATAGTAGGTTTTAAACTCTGGAAATATGAGACCTCCCACTTTGTGTTTCTTTTTGAGAAGTGCTCTGCTTATCCGAGGTCTCTTTCCTTTCCATATGAAATTAGTAATTGGTTTTTCCATGTCCTTAAACAAAATTGTTGTCATCTGGATCTGGATTGCATTAAATGTGTAGATTGCTTTGGTAGTATTGACATTTTCATAATGTTTAGTCTACCTATCCATGAACAAGGCAGGTTCTTCCATTTATGTAGTACCTTTGTTGTGTCCTGTAGTAGAGTTTTATAGTTCAGTTTGTATAGGTCTTTTGTGTCTCTGGCAAGGTTTATTCCTAGATATTTTATCTATTTAGTAGCTGTTTTAAATGGTATTTTCTTCCTTATATCTTTATCAGAAGTCTCTTTGTTGGTATAGAGGAATCCAACTGATTTTTGTATGTTAACCTTGTATCCTTTCACTTTGCTGAACCTCTCTATTAGTTGCAGTAGTTTTTTTGTTGAGTCTCTTGGGTTTTCAATGTACAGGATCATATCATCCACAAATAGAGATAGTTTTATTTCCTCTTTGCCAATTTGGATGCCTTTTATTTCTCATTCTTGCCTTATTGTTCTGGACAGGACTTCCAATACAATGTTAAATAGAAGTGGAGATAGAGGGTATCCCTGACTGGTTCCCATTTGTAAGGGGAATGCCTTGAGTCTTTCTCCATTAATAATGATGTTGGGATTGGCTTTGCCTATATGCCTTTATTATGTTGAGGAATCTTCCTTCTATCCCTATTTTGCTGAAAGTTATGAACAGGAACTGGTGTTGGATTTTATCAAATGACTTTTCTGCATCGATTGATATAACCATATGGTTCTTTTCTGTTGTTTTGTTTATGTGGTGGATTATATTGCTTGTTTTTCTGATGTTGAACCACAGTTGCATACCTGGTATCAATCCCACTTGGTCAAGATGTATTATTTTTTTTGATATGTTGTTAG
>NW_006922514.1:198204-198646 GCF_000298275.1 Orycteropus afer afer | reverse complement strand
TTTTTTGTCCATTTGCTTTTACTTTTTTGATGGTTATTCAATTGTTATTTTTGTCCAACTGAGTGGGAGACAGGAACAGTCCCCATATGACACAACTACACCCACACCTCCTGCAGCTTCACTTACTGAGTGAGTCACCACCTCCTTCTCCACCAATGGGCCAATGACAAACAACCACCAAGAAGAGCCTGACTCACCCTTAGCTGCTTTACACAAACAGTTAACGGAGATCTAAATACAACAACATCACAATGTCTTGGAGACAACAGACCATCAGAACACACAAAGAAGCAACATAAAGTGGTAGAAACAGGGAGCAGGATACAGACCCAGAACATATCCCTAAGGAAGAAGCAACATTGGGACTCTCTGATAAGGAATTCAAAAGAATTATCTTCAGGTATCTTCAAAAGATTGAGAGACAGATCAAGGAAAACACAGA
>NW_006922514.1:192666-197081 GCF_000298275.1 Orycteropus afer afer | reverse complement strand
AAAAAAGAGGACAAACACAAATATTTGGCAAATACTAAAACAACAGCAACAAAGGAAATGATAACACAATTCATAAAGATAATGAGCTGAACACAGAAAATAATATGGAACAAAACTTCCTATTACTATTGTAGAGTTGTCTATTCCTTTTAATTCAATTCATATTTGCTTCATGTATTTTGGAGTACTTTCATTGGGTGCATAGATATTTATTATTATAATGTCTTCTTGGTCAATTAACCCTTTCAGCATCATATAGTGTCCTTCCTTATCTTTCATGTTGTTTTTCACCTTAAAGCCTGTTTTATCAGAAATTAGTATTTCCACTTCTGGTCTTTTTTGGTTACTGTTGGCTTGGTATATATTTTTTTCTACCCCTTAACTCTTAATTTGTTTTTATCTTTGTCTAAAGTGGGTCTTGTAGGCAGCATATAGATGGGTCTTCTTTTCTTATTCAGTCTGCCACTCTTTCTCTTGATTGGTGCATTTAGCCCATTCACATTGAGTGTGATTAGTGTTAAGTATGAATTGATTGCTGTCATTCTATTGTGTTTTTTTGTCATGCTGTTGGAGCTTCCTGGGTCTATATACTTTTCTGTGCTGAGTTCATTTTGTTGTCAAGTGCTTCCTCTCTTTTCTTCTTTATTGTTGGTTTTGTGCTTATTAAACCAATATACTTTCCTTCCTTCTGGATTTTCTTTGGGGGACTGTTAATTTTCTCCATGGTTATCTTGGAGTGAATTCTTGTCTCTATATTTTTAGAATTGTCTGTTCTTTGAGAACATTGTCCAGTTTTCCTGCCCTTTTGGAAGTTTGTACCTAGAACTTTATTTCCTCTATTTGATTAATTGCTGTTGTCGTGTGCAGATTGACTTCCTTGATTTTTAGTGTACAATGTTTTGTGGTTTTATTTTGAGTGTCTATTTCTGATTTGGTTTTAGTGTTGATGCCACGCATCCTGATTTTGTTGTTCTCTGTTATGCATTCTCTATTGGAAGGACTTCCTTAAGCATTTCTTGTAGGATTGTTCTGGTTTTCACAAAATCCCTTAGTTTCTGTTTGTCTGAGAATTCCTTGATTTTGCTCTCATATTTAATGGACAGTTTGGCTGGATATAGGATTCTTGGTTGGAAGTTCTTTTCCTTCAGTGTTTTATATATACCATCCCATTGCCTTCTTGTCTGCCTGGTTTCTACTGAGTAATCAGAGCTCAGCCTGTTTGATTATTATAAGTAATATTTCTTTTGTCCCGGGCAGGCTCGTAAAATTCTTTCTTTGTCTTTGGTTTTGGAGAGTTTGATTGTGATATGCCTCAGTGTTTTTCTCTTGGAATCTATCCTGTATGGGGTTCTATGAATTTCTTGGACAAATAGCTTTTCTTCCTTCATGATATGGGGGAAATTTTATTTTAGTAGGTCTTCGACAATTTTCTCAGTGTTTTTTTCCCCCCTCTTCTTGTTCTGGAATTCCAATTAGATGTTTGTTGTTTCTTTTCATGTCATCCCATATAACTCTCAGGTTCTCTTCATTTCTCTTAAATCTTTGCTCTAATTTTTCTTCATACAAGCTGGTGTCCAGGGATTTGTCTTCTAGTTGGGAAGTGCATTCTTCAGCCAGTTCTATCCTACTCTTGTGCTCCCACTGTATTGTGTAATTCTGTAATTTTGGTATTTATCTTCTGGATTTTTAACTGCTGTTTTTGTATGAGTTTTGATTGTGTATTAATCTTGTTATTTTGTTCTTGAATGGTTTTCCTGAGTTCTTCCAGGGTACTGTCTGTGTTCTCCTTGCTTCTGTTTGGGGTTTACTTAAGGTCTTATAGAGCTTTATAAACATGTTTTGTAAGTTCCTTCTCAGATAATTCTATTGCTTCCTCTTCCTCCATGTTTAATGAGACTTTTGTTTGGAACTTTACTTCCAATGTCTTATCCTGTTTCTTTTTGTTTGTTTGATTTGAGGTTGCTTGTTGTTTCCTAGAAATTTTGAGGTTGTCTTTAACTGTTAGTTATGCATTGACTTTTTTGTCTTGGTTTTATGATTTATTATTTTGAAAAGGTGGAGTTGGTGTATTTTATTTTTTGGCTACTAATTCAGGTGTGCTGGGTTGCTCTGCAGTTTTCTTTGTGATGATGGAATCACTGTGTGGAATGTGAGTGCAGGTGTCTATTTGTCATAAAGGGAGTTTAGGATTCAAGCTGGCAGGTGTTATGGTGGCTGAATGTGGTTTTTCTATTGGATGAGGCAGGGTAGAGGCAGAAGAAGTGGGAGGAAAAGGGAGAGTGAAGAAAAGTTCTAAGGTGCCAGGAGCAGTTTCTAGGACTCTGGGCGGGCTACTAATGATGACGTTATACTGTTACTTGCAGGCCCACAGCTCAAGTTCACCAAAGACTCCAATTTTTAGGGGGCTACCACTTTCCACCATGTTCAGACACATGTGAAAACCCTGCTCTCCAGGCCCCTCCATGGCAAAAAGCTGACCTAGGAAAACTGTCCCTATCAGTGATCCCTGACAGGATTTCTTCCCAGGGCCCACCCACTTACAGCCTTAATATTCTCTCTGCTCCTGCTTCAGTGGTACTGGAGTCAGAGAAATCTCTGATCCCACCCAGCAGTTCCAAGTTTACCAATAAAAGCAGGTGCTGAAATTATATCCATGGAGTGACCACAGGTTCTCTGGTGTGGTGTGTTCTCTCCAATGCCCCAGTGAGGTCTCTGATCACCTTTCTCACCTGTGGGTTGGTGCTCCCCCAGGGAGGACTCTGATGACCTTTCTTGCTTACTGGTCAACACTCCGCAGGGTAGCATCACCTGTTTCTGTTATTTTTCTCCCTCCAGGTAACTGCACTTCCTCTTTCTCCTTTGTAATCTTACTCCCCTGAGTTTGGCATACTCTGACTTAATGAGCTGTTCAGAGCACCAGAATCCCCATTTCAAACCACTCCACCTAGTTTTTCAGGTACTAAGAGATGCTAGAGGGAACTAGCATGTGCACTACAGGAGAGATGCCATTTTGACGTGATGTGATTGGTCCTTTCTGATAACATGACCAAAGTATGAGAGACAAAGTCTGGGCATTCTCATTTCTAAGGAGCTTTCTGCATGTATTACTTCCAAGTGGATATTCTCATTCTTCTAGCAGTCCAAGGAACATTCAGTATTCTTTGCCAACACTGTAATACAAATGCATCAGTTCTTCTGTGGTGCTCCTTATTTATTGTCCATCTTTCACATGTATATGAGGCTATTGAAAATACCATGGCTTGGATCAGGTACAACTTAGTCTTCAAAAAGACATTTATGCTCTTAAACAATTTAAAGAGGTTTTTGTTTGTTTGTTTATTTTCAGAAGATTTGCCCAGTGCAATACATTGTTTGATTTTTGACTGTTGCATTCATGGACATTGTGCATCAAAGTAAAATGAAATCCCTGACAACTTCAATCTTTTCTCCATTTATCATGATGTTGCTTATTGGCCCAGTTGTGAGGATTTTTCTTTTCTTTATGTTGAGAGGTAATCCACAGTGAACTCTGTGGCCTTTGATCTTCATCAGTAAGTACTTCAAGTCTTCTTCACTTTCAGCAAGCAAAGTTGTGTCATCTGCATAGCATAGGTTGTTAATGAATCTTTCTCCAATGCTGATGTTCTTCATCATATAGTCCAATTTCTTGGATTATTTTTTCAGAATACATATTGAGAAAGTATGGTGATAGAATACAACTCTGATGCACACCTTTCCTGATTTTCATACATACAGTATCCCCTTGTTCTGTTCTAACAAATACAACTTGATCTGTGTACAGGTTCCTCACGAGCACAATTAAGTGTTCTGTAATTCTCATTTTTCACAATGTTACCCATAATTTGTTATGATACATACAGTCAAATGCCTTCGCATAGTCAACAAAACACAGGTAAACATCTTTCTATCTTTCTTTGTTTTCAGCCAAGATCCATCAGACATCACCAATGATATCTCTTGTTCCACACCCTCTTCTGAATCAAGCTTGAATTTATTGCAGTTCCCTGTTTATGTAGTGGTGGAACCACTATTGAATTATCATCAGCAAAATTTTACTTGTGTGGGATATTACTGACATTCTTCAATAATTTCCACATTCTTTTGGATCACCTAGTTTATTGGCCAAGTAGCTGTCTTCCAAATCATTGGTATAAATGAGTGAGTGCCTCCCGTGCTGCATCAGTTTGTTGCAACATCTCAGTGGGTATTCCATCAATTCCTGGAACTTTGCTTTCTTTGTCAATTCCTACAGTGCATCTTCTTTCAACACCATTGGTTCTTGATCATATACAACCTCCTGATATGGCTGAAGGTTGACTGATTCTTTTTGGTACAGTGACTCTGTGTATTCCTTCCATCTTCTTTTGATGCTTCCTGCATCATTCAATATTTTG
>NW_006922514.1:191789-192532 GCF_000298275.1 Orycteropus afer afer | reverse complement strand
GTTAACAGTCAAATGCCTTAGGCACTATGCTACCAGAGCTGATTTTTTAATTTTATTTTATTGTGCTTTAGGTGCAAATTTACAGAGCAGAGTTTGTTTCACATTCAATATTTTGTGTACATTTGGTTTCACTCCCCAATTACCTTCCCCAACCCTAACCCACTCTCCTCCTCTCCCTTCCCAGTACCCCCTCCCCCCCATGGCATTCATAGTTATGCACTCCTTTGTGTCCTGCATTTCCTCCATCTGAATGTTGCCCCTCTGGTGCACCATGATTGATTGCTCCAAGGGATGTATTTCCATAGAGTATGTGGGTGCATCACCCTGGGTTGAGTGGTCTGTGTGTATGTCTTGTTTACTATTAGTCTGAGAGCCAGCCCCTGGGAGTGAGTTTTATTCCAGGCCCAAAGTGTATCCCAGGCCATAATACTGGGGGTCCCACTAGACTCCATCCATCTAATTCTGGTCTTTTTTGTGTTTTTGGATTTTGTTCCATATTTTTCCTCCAGAGCTCCTTATTTTGTCCATAGAATTGTTCAATATTGCAACTTGAAGCTTGAATTTTTTCTTCAGTTCTTTTAACTTGAAAAATACTGAATGTGTTCTTCCCCTTTGATTTTCCACTTCCAGGCCTTTGCACCTCAGAAGGAAGGTTGAGCAATCTACTTCCATAGTGATAACACCTCGGAAACCCAAGGAGGGGTCACTATGAATTAGATCCGACTCGATAGCAGTGGGTTATC
>NW_006922514.1:189529-190744 GCF_000298275.1 Orycteropus afer afer | reverse complement strand
TTATATTTCATTTTGGAAAACTTCCAATTTTTCTGATTTGTACTTCATACATTCCATGTTCTAATTATTAATGGATGTTTGCAGCTGCTTCTTCTAATTTTAAGTCATGCCACATCAGCAAATGAAGTTCTCATTCACTCCATACATGTCATTAAGGTTGACTCTACTTTGAGGAGGCAGCTGTTCCTCAATTGTATTATGAGTGCCTTCCATGTGAAAGCTTCATCTTCCAGCACTATATCAGACGATGCTTCCCTGATATTCAACAGGTTTTCAGTGGCCAATTTATGTTCAGAAATGGGCCTGGCCATGTCCTTCTTCCTGATTTGTCTTAATCTGGAAGCTCCCTGTGTATGACCTTGCTGGTATTTTAAATACCAGTGGCATAGCTTCCACCATCACAGCAACATTCAAACCACCACATTATGAAAAACTGACAGATAAGTGGTGGGACCACAGGCCTAGAGGTTAGAATTTACAACACATATTTTTGGAGACACAATTCAGACCATAACATTTAATATCATCTTAAAACATGATTTTATAAATATGATGTTTTAAATAAAATATTTATAGTAGAAAAATAGAGAATATCTTGTTATGTACTCAGAAAGAAAGGAAAAGAGAATCAAAATTGTTCATTACTAAACAAAAATCAGTAAAACACTAATTTTGCGATTATTGGAGGAAATGAGGAAAATAGAAGGTAGAAGGCACACAAAACAAATAACAAAATGACAACTGTAAGTCTTTCTTTATCAGTGATTACCTTGAACACCAATAGGTTAAATGTTCCAATAGAAAGGCAGAATGGATTAAAGAACTATTTTTTTTTAAAAAAAAACTATAATCCAAACATATGCTGTCTATAAGACACAAATATTAGACCCAAAGACATAAATAGATTGAATGTCAAAGTTTGGGGAAAAATCCATGCAAATAGTAACCCAAAGTGTGCTGGAGTGGTAATTTTAATATCAGATAAAATAGATTTTAATTAAAGGCATTTAGAAGAGACAAAGAAGGACAAAATATGATAAAATAACCAATTCATAAAGAAGACAAAACAATTGTAAATATATATGCACCTAACATCAGAGCTCTGGTGGTGTAGTGACTAAGGAATTTGACTGCTAACCAGAAGGTTGGTGGTTCAAACCCTCCAGCCATTCCATGGAAGGAAGCCTGGGGTATCTACTTCCATAAAAATTCACT
>NW_006922514.1:186275-187014 GCF_000298275.1 Orycteropus afer afer | reverse complement strand
ATGTTCTGGAAGAAGTGCAGCCAGAATGCTCTTTGGAAGTGAAAATGACCAGACTTCATTTCACCTACTTTGGTCATGGTGTCAGAAGGGACCATTCCCTGGAAAAGGATATCATGCTTGGTAAAGTGGAGGGTCAATGAAAAAGGGGAAGGCCCTCAACAAGATGGATAAATACAGTGGCTGCAACGATGGTCTCAGGTATAGCAAGGATCATGAGGTTGGCACAGGACCAGGCAGTGTTTCATTCTGCTGTGCATAAGGTCAGTATGAGTCAGAGACAACTCAATGGCACCTAAAAACAACATAAACCAACTATACCTAATAGACATATAGAGAGCACTCATTCCAACAATAACACAATATATTTTACTTTTCGTACATGGCTCATGTTCCTGGATAGACCATATTTTAGGTCACAAAATAAGCCTCAGTAAATTTAAAATTTTTGAAATCACACAAACGCAACTTCTATGACTATAGTCAGCCCCAGGGTTACAGGTGAGGAGAGACAACTCAGGGACACCCGAAGTAGCAAGTGGGAAGAGCAGGAGAAAAGGGATTAAAAGCCAGGAAGCCAGAGAGAAGAGCAGTCAGCCGAAGGGATTAGGTGAGGAGAGGAAACTCAGGCCCGCCCAGAGTAGCAGGCAGGAAGAGCAGGAGAAAGGGGATAAAAAGCCAGGAACCTGGACAGAAGAGCAGTCAGCCCCAGGGTTACAGGTGAGGAGAGACAACTCAGGGA
>NW_006922514.1:181203-182601 GCF_000298275.1 Orycteropus afer afer | reverse complement strand
AGAATTAATGAAACAAGAAGTTGTTTATAAAACCAACAAATCATTAGCTAAACTAACAAAAAGAAAGAGAAGAAAGAAATATCTAACAGCAGAAATGTTCATAAGAGGATACTGCTGTCAATTGTTCACCAACAGATATGATAGTTCAAATGAAACTGACAAATTCCTAGAAACATAAATTTTCTACACTGACTCAAGAGGAAATAGAAGATATCAGCAGACCCATAGCAAATTAAGATTGAATCAGTAATCAAAAAACTCTCAAAAAGAAAATCCTGGATCAGATTGCATCATTGGCAAATTCTAGCAAGTATTTATACAACTGACTTCAATTCTTATGCTTTTCCAAAAGATAAAAGAGGAGGGAACACTTCCTAACTCAGTCTATGAAGCTTGTATTCTCTAATAATTTTATGTTTAATTTTTACATACTCACATAGTCTCCAGTTTTTCTACTATTATTAATTTCTAGTTTCATTCCATTGTAGTCAGAGAACACACCATGTATGATTTGGGGTTTTAAACAATTTAATCTTACAATGTGTAAAATGTATAATATATCATGGTCAAAGTTGATTTGCACAGGAATTAAGGTTGTTTCAACATTTAAAACTCAATAAATGTAATGGAAGATAGAACAACAGCAACAACAAAGAAAAGCTGTAAGATAGTCTTGATAGAGGAAGAAAAATCATTTAACCCAATTAAGCATCCAGATTCCATAAATTATGTGAGCACAATAGCAAACTAGGAATAGTAAGGAACTTTCTTAACTGGGTAAATGGTTTAACTTATCCCTTACCTAATACTTAGTGGTGAAAGACTGAATACTTTCTCGCAAAAATATGGAACAAGTAAATAATATCTGACCTCACTTTTTAAATTCAGCATTGTGTTAGAGATTTTACTCAGTGCAATAAGGCAAGAAAAATAAACAAAAGAAATCCAGATTGGAAAGGAAAATGTAAAACTCCTTATTTGCAGATGTAGATAATCCTAAGATATGAACAAAAAAGCTACTAGAACACAAGTGAGTTTGGTAACATTGTAAGATACAACATCAGTATATTAATTGGTATTATATAGTTTTTAGTCTATTGCTTTACATACACTTGCAATGAATCATCAGAAATTTGATTTTTTTAAAAAAATACCATTTATACCAACATAAAATATATGTTATATCTCACAAAATATATCCAAGATAATCTACATTTAAAATCTAAAAGACCGAGTGTTCCATCAAGATGGCGGACTAGGCAGAAAGACTGCACAAACCCTCTGCAACAAACAAAAGGGAAACCAATTAACACAGATACAGAAGATAATCCTGGACCCCTGAGCCTTGAAGGGAAGGATATAGAAGTGGACTAAACCCCAACTAGCAGAAGAATTTGC
>NW_006922514.1:174993-177994 GCF_000298275.1 Orycteropus afer afer | reverse complement strand
ATTCTCTAAATAATGAAAAAAAAAAAACTAAAAGATCTTGCTGAGAAAAAAAATCATAAAATGACCTAAATAAAGAAAGAGATATAACTTGTCGATGGATAGAAAAATTAGATAGTATTATTATGTATATTTTCCAGAGTAATTTATAGATTCAACATCACTGCAATCAAAATCCCAGCAAGTTTTCTTGTAGAAATTAACAAGCTTAACTTTAAATGGAAATGCAAATGATCTTGAAGAGTTAAACAATTTTGAAGAAAGGGAGAAAAAGGTTGGAGAACTAATAGAATGTGATCTTAGGACTTATGAAGCAACAGTAATCAAGATAGTGTGGTGCTGAAATCAGTATAGACAAATAGACCAATGGAACTGAATAGAGACTACAGAAATAGATCCACTACTATATGGATCATTGATTTTTGAAGAAGGTGCAAGGGAAGAGGGTAGTCTTTACAACAAATAATAGTAGAACAATCAGATATTCGTATGGTGAAATTTATTAAATAAAGCAAAAAACAAAACCCTCCCCCAAAACACCTCTTAGATCTGTGCCTAAAAACACCCCTGCAAATGAATTATAAACTTATAAATAAAACTAAAACTCTAAAATGACTAGAAGAAATCATAAGAAAAATTTTTTTTTATTGTGGTTTATGTAAAAGTTTACAGAGCAAATTAGTTTCCCATTCAAGTTTGTATATAAAATGTTCCATGACATTGGTTGCATTCTCGATGTGTCAGCATTCTCCCCCTGGGTTCCTCATTTCCTTTCATTTGAATTTGGAACCTCTTTCTGCCTTTTCATGTTTGCTTTTGGGCAAATGCTGTCCTTTTATCTCACATAATTAATTGTTCCAAGGAACATATTCCTCTTGGGTGTTATATTTGTTTTATAGGGCTAGCTCTTGTTTGGCTGAAAGGAGATTTCTGGGATTGATTTCAGTTCTAGGTCAGAAGGGAGTCTTAGGCCTATAGTCTCAGTGATAGCTCCAGCCTTTGTCATACCAATAAGTCTAATATTTTTTGTGAATTTGATTTTTGTTCCACATTTTTTTCCCTCTCTGTCTGGAACTCTCTGTTGTGATCCCAATCAGAGTGGTGATTGTGCTAGTTGGGCACCATCTATTTCTTCTAGTCTTGGAGTCATGTAGGCTGTGGTTCATATGGTCCATTAATCCTTTGGACTAATTGTTTTCTCAAGTCTTTAGTTTTCTTCACTCTGCTTGTTCTGCACTGGAAGAGACCAATAGTTGTATCTTAGAAATGTTCACTCACAAGCTTTAAAGACTCCAGACACTACTCACCAAAATAGGATAAAGAACATTGTCTTTGTGAACTATGTTGTACCAAATTATCTAGATGTCCCCAAAGTCTATGGTCTATTACCTTGAAGGTTAGGAACTTCATCGTGTGTGGTGTTTAGTTATGTCTAAGAAGTTTCCATGACTGTTGCCTTGTGTGCTCTATTGTCTATATTAATATACATACCAAAAACCAAACAAAACTCACTGTCATTGAGTCGATTCTGACTTGTAGTGACCCCCATTTGAGTTTCTGAAGTGGTAAATCTTTACGGAAGTAGATTGCCCCATCTTCCTTCCACAGAGTGGCTAGCAGGTTTGAAGCACCAGCCTTCTGGTTAGTTGCCAACTGCCTTAGGCACTACACCACCAGAGCTCCTTATTAATATAGATGGAGCATTTCAATTATGTATATAGTAATATCCACAACCAAGCCCATACTTCTTGGTGGGTATGCTCCCTTACATATTCCCTAAGTATTTTCAATAGCCTCATATGCATATGGCAGAAGGACAATGAATAAGGAAGACTGCAAAAGAACTGATGCATTTGAGTTGTTGAGTTGAGGTGTTGAGTTGAGTTGAGGTGTTGGTGAAGAATACTGAGAGAATACCATGGACTGCCAGAATGAACAAATCTGTCCCAGAAGAAATGCAGCTGGAATGCTCCTTAGAAATGAGAATGGTCAGAGTTCATCTCATGTACTTTGGTCATATTGGCAGAAGGGACCAGTCCCTGGAGAAAGATATCATGCTGGGTAAAGTAAAGGGTCAGCGAAAAAGAGGAAGAACCCTCAAGGAGATGGATGGACACAGTGGCTGCAACAATGGGCTCAAGCATAGCCACAATTGTGAGGATGACACAGGACTTGGCCATGTTTCATTCTGTTGTTCATAGGGTTGCTATGAGTCAGAACCAACTCAGTGGCACCTAACAACAACAACAGCAGCAATATTTATTGTATGTTTGTTTACTGTGTCCTTATTTGTTTTGTTTTGATATATGCAAGTAGGTGGAGCATGCGTGCTACTCTTGTTGCGAGTCTTTCCACACTTGAGCTCTTACCATCTATCTCTGGGAGAGTGGGTCAGTGGTTGGGTGTGTACATGTGGGCCTCTGTTTGCTGGTCTTACAGAGTGGCTGAAGATGTTGCTGGCATTGCTGTTGAGATGATGTGTCAGTGCAGCTTATCACCTGGGTGTGGATGCAGGGAGCAGTCTCTAGGTTGGGTGTTGTGTGCATCCACTACTGGTTGTTAGGCAATTGGGATGAGGGTGCCTGGGTCACCAGGTGGGTGGTACAGAAACTTTCACCAATGTTCCTGGGAGGACAGGGCTTTCATGGGAGTGGTCAGAGTGGGCAAAAATCTCCAGTTGTATGAGGGTGGTATGGGGGCAAGGTAGGGAGAAATGCCACCAGTTCTTAGGTGCCTTCTTGGAGGGTATGACCCTGTCTGCTAAAGTGTGACATAGGAGAGGCTGTGCCATCTGTTTTCAGGCCCTGGTGTAGGTGGCTGGGGGGACTAAGTGGTGCTAGTGATTTGTGGGCCCACATGCAGGTGGAGTAATGGGTGCAAGCCCCTGGTGCAGGTGACTGGGACATGGGAGTGGGTGCAACTGTTCTGAGGGGCTCAGCACATATGGCCAGTTGGGGAGAGTGGTGCCATCAATGCTCTAGTCCCTGGCACAAGTGGCTGAGCA
>NW_006922514.1:168690-174743 GCF_000298275.1 Orycteropus afer afer | reverse complement strand
ATGCTACTTTGTCTCAATATGGCCACTCTGTGCAGGTTCAGCCAGCAGGGCACTGGCAATCTATAATTTTCTGTTTCTGCTGTTTTTGTATAGTGTCTCCTTTCACTAGGCACTTAGTCCAATTCTTCAGCTTTGCCTTTGGTGTTCAGGGTTCTAAAGTTGTCATATATATCCAATTAACTTTTTTCTCTAGTCTTTGTTGTAAGAGGGGTGTTATAAGGTGTCTGACTGCACCCCCATCTTGGACCACCAGAAAAAAATCTTTGTGGCTAAACAAGGCAAACATTTCTTACATACGATACTAAACGCAGGATGTATATTAAAAAAAAAAAAAAAAAAAGACAAATAGGACCTGATCAAAATTTAAAATATCTGCTCTTTGAAAGATACTATTAAAAGAATAAAAAAAACATTTACAAAGCATTATCTGATAAAGGGTTTTATCTAGTATGTATAAGACTCTCCCTCAAAACTGAGTAATAAGAAAACTAACAACTTCAAAAAGGAATGGACATACAATTTGAGCAGAGTCATCATCAAAGAAACAGCATCACCCATATCCCTCCCTCCCAACTATAGAATAGGGAGATGATTACATTGCAAAGAGAGGTGGGGGTAAAGATCTGTTATACTTGTATAGGAAGTCCAAGACACATTCCCCAAGTATGTCATACATGAGACTGACAAGAACCAATACAGCAAAAATTTCAAGAACTTAACTACTGTTTGGAATACTGCTCAGGTTTCAGATTTGTCTCTGGGTAATGCAGAAGCTGTGAAGATCAGAACAACAATGCAAAAGCTTTGAAAACAAAACTGAAATTCAAATCACAAAACATCAAAATGGGTCATGATATGTATTCTGAACCTTATGTTGTTGTTGTTGTTATGTGCCGTGGAGTCGGCCCCAACTCATAGCGACCCCTCCTTAGGTTTCCAAGGCGGTATCACTATGGAAGTAGATTGCCCAACCTTCCTTCCAAGGAGTGGATGGTGAGTTTGAACCTCCAGTCTTCTGGTTAGCAGTCAAGTGCCTTAGGCTCTGTGCTACCAGAGCTCCTTCTGAACCTCATATTGCCTGTTAAAACAGAAGATTTAAATAGGAAAAAGAGTCTCATAACTTAATACATCCACTCCTCATTTATCAATATGGCTAGGTTCCAAGACCAAGTCATTATGCAAAAACTGATGTTATGTGAAACTGGAATGATAACCACATCAGATCACAAAATGGAGGATGACTATATCATTAAATAGCTGCCAAACTCCATCATTACATAACTACCAAATTACACCATTATGTAACTGCCAAACCACTTTCAAACATGGACCGGCTAAGTTGACATATAATTTTTTTAAGTGTTTATTGTATTTTGGGTGAAGGTTTCCAGAGTAAATTAGTTTTCTATTCAATAGTTTATACACATTTTGTTTTGTGATATTGATTCCAATCCCCACATTGTAATAGCACTCTTCCTACTTCTTCCCTATGGTTATCATTTCCTTTTGTCCTTCTTTCCTATCCATTCTTGCCTTCTGAGCTTTAATCCCTGAGGAAACGCTGTCCTTTTGTTCTCTTCTGTTTGATTGCTCTAAGAAGTGCATACCTCCCTGGTGTTAATAATCACCTCACAGGCCTGCCTATTGTTTGGCTGAAAGTTGAACCATGGGAGTGACTTCAGTTCTAGGCTTGAAGGGTGACTAAGGCTCATAATCTTGGAGGTTCCACCAATATATTTCATAACAGTAAGCCCAGTCTTTTTTAGTATTTTGAAAGTTGTTCCACATTTTTCTCCCACTCTGTCCAAGTTCTTCTAAAGTATCCCTTTCAGAGTGGTTGGCAGTGGTGGCATGGCACCAAATAGTTCTTCTGGTCTCAGGGTTGTGGGGTCTGAGGTTCACATGGTCTACTAGGTCCATTAATTCCTTAGACTAATTGTTTCCATGTGTCTTTGATTTTCTTCACTCTTCTTTGCTCCAGACAAGAAGAGACCAATAGTTAAACCTTAGACCAATAGTTACACCTTAGCTTGCTAGGTTTTAAGACCCCATTCAGTACTTTGATACCTTCCACATCAAAGTAGGATGTAGAACAATGTCTTTGTGTACTATGTTATGCCAATTGACCTTGAAGTTCCTGGCAACTATAGTCCTGAGCCCACAAGCCCAGAAACCCACATCCTTAAGGTGTTTGGTTATGGTTAAGAAGTTTTCATAAATTTGCCCTGTTCACTCTATTATATACACAGACATTTTTACAACACATAGAAATACATATGTAGAAATACTGTCTGCAAAACCTATATATTGTCATGGGGATAGTCCTGTTCACTTACCCATACCTGATCTGCCTATGTATCCACTTGTTAATCCATGTTTGTTATTACTAATAATGCAGTATTGTTTATGTAATAGTGTTTACCTTTGTCGTCTGTAACTTGTTGTGCACCTCTCCGTATTTGCCTTTCCTTTAATGATATTGTGATGGTCACCCACTTTTTGCATATTACCTTTCCCTTCACCCAAATTAAAATGTTAGTTCATTACCTTAGTCATCACAGCCAACGTTCCTCTTGCCTTGCACCTCAATGCTCATTACTTGCAGACATATATCAATAATGTAAAAAATAATCAGATAGTAGTTATTTTTTTTTCTTTTTTTGCTATTGTTGTAAATGCAAAATGTCAGATAATGAGATAGTCTGTAAGTGAATAGTTGTTGCTGTTAGGTGCTGTCAAGTCAGCTCATAGAAACCCTATGTACAAAAGAATGAAACACTGCCTGGTCATGTGCCATCTTCACAATCCTTGCTATAACTGATCCAATCATTGCAGCCACTGTGTCAATCCATCTCGTTGAGGGCCTTCCCTTTTTTTTGCTGACCCTCCACTTTACCAAGCATGATATATCCTTTTCCAGGGAATAGTCCCTTCTGGCAATATGATCTAAGTAGATGAGAAGAAGTCTGGCCATTCATGCTTCCAAGGAGCATTCTGGCTGCACTTCCAGGACAGATTTGTTAACTCTTCTGTCAGTCCATTGTACTTTCAGTATTTTTTGCAAAAACACTACAACTCAAAAGCATCAACTCTTCTTCGTTCTTCTTTATTCGTTGTCCCACTTTCACAGGCATATTTGGTGATTGCAAATACCATAGCTTGGGTTAGGTGCACCTTAGTCTTCAAAGAGACATCTTTGCTCTTTAGCACTTTAAAGAGGTCTTTTGCAGCAGATTTGCCCCGTACAGTACGATGTCTGATTTCTTGATTGCTGTTTCCATTGGTGTTGATTGTGGAACCAAGTAATATGAAATCTTTGACAACTTCAATCTTTTCTCCATTTATCATGATTCTGCTTATTGGTCCAGTTGTGAGGATTTTCATTTTCTTTATGTTGAGGTGTCATCCATACTGCAGACTTTAATCCTCATCAGAAAGTGCTTCAAGTTATCTTCCACTTCAGCAAGGAAGGCTGTTACAATCAAGTGAGTAATTACAATCAGGTAAGTAGTAGTAGTGTGCTAAAAACATCCACATTTCAATTCAAAATTACTTGACATACCAATAACCAGGAACACAAATGAGAAAAGACAATTTCAATATATTCCAACACTGAGATGACACCTACTCGAATTACCTGAAAAAGATTTTAAAGCATCTGTCAATATTCCATGGAAGTGTCAGAGAACAAATCAGTAAGAAAAACTAAACAATACCATCAAATAATGGGATCTAAGTAATATGTATAGACAACTTCACTCAACAGAAGAATACATATTCTTTGAAAGTGCATGGGAAAATTCACCAAGATAGGCTATATCTTGGGTTAGAATGAAAATGAAAATAAAATATACTGAAATATATAGAATGTCACTAATGCTAAGCTTAGAAGAAAGTTTAGAGCAATTATATAATTCTTATATTTGAAAACAAGAAAAGTCTCAAGTTAGTAATTAAATATTGTTATGGATGGAATTGTGTCTTCCCCTCCCCAAGATATGTGTCAAAATCCTAACCCCTGACATCTGTGGATATAATTCTATTTGGAAATAGGGTTTTCAATGTTATATTAATGAGGCCTTACCAGTGTAGCAAGTATCCTAAATCTAATCACTTCTGTGTTATAAAAAAGACAGATTGATTAAAGAAGGACACACACACACACACACGAGGGATGACAGGAGCCACGTGAGGATTGTCTACAATTTCCAAAACCAAGGAATGCTTAGGACTATCTACATGGAAGCAATCAACACAATCAGATCTTGATTTGGACTTTTAGCTTCCAGAAAGGTGAGAAATAGATTTCTGCCCTTTAAAGTCACCTATTTTTGGCAATGGGTTACAGCAGCACTAGGAAATATCCTCCTCTCAAAAAAAAAAAAAAAAAAAGAATGAAAGAAAGAAAAAAGAAGTGGAATAAATCAGAAGCCAGTAGAATAAAATAATAAACATAAAAGTATCAATGAAATTATATGCAGAAAAACAGCAGAGAAAAATCAATCAAATCACAGCTTGCCCCTTGCTTAGATTTGTACATTTGGCAATCCTCTAGCAAGACTGACAAAATAAAAGAGAAGAAATAAAAATCAAGAATGAAATAGTGCATATCACTACAAACTCTCCAAACATTAAAAAGGTAATAAAGGAATATTATTTAACAACTATACATAGATAAGTTCAACAACTTACATAAAATGGACCAATTCCTCAAAAGATATAAACAGACAAAAATACCCACCCAAGATTCAATAAATCATCTGAATAACACTATACATATTTTTTAAAATTTAAGTTGTATTTAAAAATCTTAAAAAAAGAAATTCCAGACTAAATTTCAGTAGCAGTTGTACCAAATATTTAAAGAAGAGATGACATCAATTTTCAGTCTTTTTCTGAAAATAGAAGAGAAGGAAGGATGTACAGAATCTTCAGATAGAAAAATAAAATATGCAGATGAAATAAATCAGACTTAACTAAATGGAGAAGCATACTGTATTTATGGATTGGAATTAAGTTAAAGATGTTATATATCCATAGAATGATCTTATTTAGCATGATTCCTATCAAATGTCAGCAATACTTTTTTTGTAGATATAGACCAGGTGATTATAAAATTAATATGGAAAGCTGTAAGTCCTAGAATATCTAGAGCAATTTTATAAAAGAAAAAATGCAGGAATCACACTCTCCAATTTTAAAGTTTATCATATAGTTACAGTAATAAAGAGGTATTGTTGAAAGGAAAGAAATATGGATCAATAGAACAGAATACAGTCTACAAATAAAGCTAGTCAAGTCAGACATCTCATTTTCTTTCTATGAGTGTTCTTTAATTTACCTAACCAATCATTATTGATGGACATTGAGGTGGTTTTCAATTTTTTTCTATCACACAACAGTCCCACAAACAAATACACACATACACACACGCATATAATTTTAAAATTTTCATTGTGATTTGAGTGAAAGTTTACAGAGAGAATTGGTTTTCTATTCTTCATTTCATACACAATTTGTTTCATGACATTGATTGCAATCCCCACAATATAACAGCACTTTTCACAATTCCTGTGGTTACTATTTCCCTTTGTCCTTCTTTCCTATCCTATCCATTCCTTCCTGCTGAGCTTTATTCCTGGGCAAATGCTGTCCTTTTGACCTCTTCTGTTTGAACGTTAAGGAGTGTTAACATCCTTAGTGTTATTATTCACCTCATAAATCTGTCTATTATTTGGCTGAACGTTGAACCATGGGAGTGCATTCATTTCCAGGCTTAAAGGGTGACTAACGGCCATAGTCTCAGGGGTTCCACCATTCTACAAGACCAGCAAGCCTGGTATTTTTTATAATTTTGAGTTTTGTTCCACATTTTTCTCCCACTTTGTCCAGGTCCTCCTAATGTGATCTGTTTCTGAGTGGTTGCCAGTGGTAGCTGTGCACCATCTAGTTTGTCTGGTCTCAAGGTCATGGAGGCTAAGGGTTACCTGGTTGACTATTCCCTTGTTTCTATAGATCTTTGATTTTCCTCACTCTTCCTTGTTCTGGACAAG
>NW_006922514.1:163114-168408 GCF_000298275.1 Orycteropus afer afer | reverse complement strand
TAAGCCTACAAGCCCAAGGACTCACTCCCTCAAGGCATTTGGTTATGGCTAAGAAGTTTTAATAAACTTGCCCCCTTATTTTTACTTCACATACAAATACATACGTAGAATTATTGTCTGCCAAATGTATATATGGTCGTGGGTACAGTCTCATTTGCCTGCTGATACTGATCATCTTGCCTGTCTACCTATGTAGATTAATGTTTTTTATTACTGATAATGGAGTATTGTGTAGGTAGTAGTGTTTACCTTTGTCATCTGTAAGTCTTGTTAAGCTTTTCTCCATGTCTTCTTTTTCTTTAGTGATATTGTGCTGGTCGCCCACATTTTGTATATTGCTTTTCCCTTCACCCAACTTAATATGTGTTTCTTACAAAGTTAGTAATTTTCCCTCCTGTCACCTCCCATCCCTGGTAACCATCAAATAATGTTTCTTTTCCTGTTTAAACCTTTCCTCAATGTTTTATTATTGTGGACACATACAATATTTGTCCTGTTGTTTTTGATGTATTTCACTTAGCATAATGTCCTCCAAATTCATACACATTATGAAATGTTTCACAGATTCATTATTCTTTAATGTGGCATAGTATTCCATTGTGTGTTTAGACCATAGTTTGTTTATCCATTCATAGACACCTAGGTTATTTTCATCTCTTTGCTATGGTGAATACTGATGAGATGAACATGGATGTGCATATATCTATTTATGTCCTGGCTCTCACTTTAGGATATATACCTACAAGTGGAATGTCTGCATCATATAGTATTTCTATTTCTAGCTTTTTAAGGAAGTGCCACACCGTTTTCCCACAGTGGTTGGTTGAACCATTTTAGAGTTCCACCAGCAATGTATGCGAGTTCTAATCTCTCCACAACCAAACCCGCATTTGTTGTTTTCTGTCTTGTTGAACATGCTATGATTGCTGGGGCAAGATGGTATCTCATTGTTGTCTTCATTTGCATTTCTCTATATGGCTAATGACCATAAATATTTCTTCATATGTTTGTTGGCCCCCTAAATATCTTAGTGAAGTGTCTGTTCATATCTACTGCCCATTTTAAAATTGGATTATTTTCCTTTTTGATGTTGAAGTGTTGAAGATTTCTATAAATTTTAGAGATAAGTCCCTTGTCAGATATGTCATTGCCAAATGTTTTTTCCCAATCTGTAGGTTCTCTTTGTACTCATTTGGAGAAGTCTTTTGATACACACAAAAAAATTTAACTTTTACAAGGTCCCAGTCACCTAGTTTATCTTCTGCTGTTTGTGCATTTTTGTTATGTTTGATAGTCTACTTATGCAAAATATTTGGGCCCCTAAGTTTGCCCCTGTTTTTTCTTTGATAGTCTTTATAGTTTTATGTTTTATACTTAGGTCTTTGATCCATCTTGAGTTAGTTTTTGTATATGTGTGATGTATGGATATTGTTTCATTTTTATGCAGCCTCATTAGTTGAAGAGACTGACTTTTCCACATTTAATGGATTCTGCCCCTTTGTCAAAGATCAGCTGTCCATAGGTAGATGGATCTATTTCTGAGTTCTCAATTCTGTTCCATTTATCTATGTTTCTGTCATTTTACCAATACCAGTTTTTTTTCCTGTTGTGATTTGGGTGAAAGTTTAAAGAAGAAATTCATTTTTCATATAGAAGTTCATACACATTTTGCTTCACGACATTGATTGCAATTCTAATAATGTAACAGCTTTATTTCTACTTCCTCCCTATAGTTACCTTTTCCCTGCATCCTTCTTTCCTATGCATTTCTGCCCTCTGAGCTATCTGTCTGTGCAAATACTCCCCTCTGATCTCCTATAATTGATTGTTCTAAGGAGCATACTAACCTGATATAATTGTTCACCTAATATGCCTTTCTATTTTTTGCTTGGAAACCACAAGAGTGAGTTCAATTCTAGGCCTAAGGGGTGACTAGGGGCCATAGTCTCAGAGGTTTCATCACTCTCTATCAGACCAGAAAGCCTGGTCATTTTTATAATTTTCAGTTTTGTTTCACATTTTTCTCCCCTTCTATCCAGGTTCTCCTGCACTGATCCCTTTCCAAGTGGTTGACAGTGGTAGCCAGGCACCATCTAGTTCTTCTGGTATCATGGTCATATAGCCTGGGGTTTGCATGGTCCACTAGTCCCTTGGATTAATTATTTCCATTCTTCTTTGGTTTTCTTCATTCTTCTTTGCTCCAGACAAGGAGTGCCCAACTGTTGCATCTATATGGCCACTTGAAAGCTTTCAAGAACCCAAAAGTAGGGTTTTTACACAAAAGTAGGGTGTAGAACAATGATTTTGTGTATTATGTTATGCCAATTGAACTTGATGTTCCCCTCAACCATGGTCCTGAGACCACAGATCCAACAACTCGCTCCCACAGGGTGGATGGCTGTGGCTAAGAAATTATCATAACTTTGCCCCCTATTAGTTCTATTTATATGAACATTCTTACAACACATGCAAAAACATATTTAGAAATACTGGCTGCCAAACTTATAAACGGTCATGGGTATATCCCCTTTTGCCTAGACATAACTAATCATTCAGCCTGTCTACCTATGTACCTACCTGTAGATAAATGTTTGTTATTTATGATAATGCAGGGTTGTATATGTAAAGTTGTTTATCTTTGTTGTCTGTACCTCTTCTGGAACTCTCTGTGTCTTTTTTTTTTTTTCCTTAGTTTTATTGTGTTGGTCACTAGCTTTTGGTATATTGCTCTTACTTTCACCCAAATTAATACTTGTCTCTTACCTATCTAGCAATTTTCCCTCCCCTCCCTGGTAACCAACAAAGAAATTTTCCTTCCATATATAGAACTTTCCTTGATTAATAGTGGACTTATACAATATCTGTTCTTCTGTGATTGACTTAATTTACTCAGCATAATGTCATCCAAGTTCATCCATATTATGCGGGTTTTTTTGGCAGATTCTACATTATTCTGTCAGTTTCTCATCTGTCAGTTTTTCATACTGTGGTGGCTTGTGTGTTGCTGTGAGGTTGGAGGTTATGCCACCAGTATTTCAAATAGCAGCAGGGTCACCCATGATGCACAGATTTCAGCAGAGCTTCCAGACTAAGACAGACTCAGAACAAGGGAGGGGCCAACCACTTCTCAGATAATTGGCCAGTAAAACCTTATGAATAGCAGTGAAATACTGTCTGATATATTACTGGAACATTTTATGAATAGCTCTAAAACATTCTCCTATATAGTGCCAGAAGATGAGCCCTTCAGGTCAGAAGGCACTCAAAATATGACTGGGGAAGAGCTGCCTCCTCGACTAAAGTTGACCTTAATGGTGTGGATGGAGTAAAACTTTGGGAACCTCCTTTTGCTAATGTGACATTACTCAAAATGAGAATAAATAGCTGTAAACATCCATAATAATCAGAGCATGGAATGTATGCAGTATGAATCTTGGGAAATTGGAAGTTATAAAAAATGAAATGGAACACATAAAGATCGGTATCCTAGGCATTAGTGAGCTGAAATGGACTTGTTTTGGCCAGACAACTTGTTTTGAATCAACCATATGATATATTATGCCAGGAATGACAATTTGAAGAGAAATGGCATGGCATCCATCGTCAGAAAGAATGTTTCAAGACCTATCCTGAAGTACAATGCTGCCATGATAAGATAATATCCATAGGCCTACAAGGAAGACTAGTCAATACTATTATTATTCAAATTTATGCACCAACCACCAAAACCAAAGATGAGGAAATGAAGGTTTTTACCAACTTCTGCAGTCTGAAATTGACCAAACATGCAATCGAGATGTGTTGATTATCACTGGTGAGTGGGATGCAAAAGTTGGAAACAAAGAAGAATCACTGGTAGTTGGAAAACATGGCCTTGGTGATAGAAATAACGCTGGAGATCACATGATAGAATTTTGTAAGACCAATGACTTCTTCATTGCAAATACCTTTTTTTTCAACAGCACAAATAATGGCTATACATGTGGACTTTGCACATGTACACAGGAATCAGATCAACTACATCTGTAGCAAGAATTGATGGAGAAGCTCAATATCTTCAGCCAAAACAAGACCAAGATCTGACTGTGGAACAGATAATCAACTGCTCATATGCTAGTCAAGTTGAAGCTGAAGATAATAAAATAAGTCCATGGAGACAAATTATGACCTTGATTACACCCTTCCTGAATTTAGAGACTATCTAAAGAATACATATGATGCATTGTTCACCAGTGACTGAAACCAGAGGAATTGTGGGATGACATCAAGAACATAATCCATGAAGAAAGCAAAAGGTCATTAAAAAGACGGGAAAAGAAGAAAAGACCAAAATGAATGCAGAAGAGACTCTGAAACTTGCCCTTAATGGAGAGAGTAGCCAAAACAAATGGAAGAAATTATAAGGTAAAAGAGCTGAACAGAAGATTTCAAAGAGCAGCTTGAGAAGACAAAGATAATTATTATAATGAAATGTGCAAAGACCTGGAGTTAGAAAAACCAAAGGGAAGAACCCATTTGGCATTTCTCAAGCTTGAAGAACTGAAGAAAAAATTCAAGCCTCAAGTTGCAATATTGAAAGTTTCTATGGCCAAATGTTGAATGATACAGGAAACATCAAAAGAAGATGGAAGGAATACAGAGTCATTGTACCAAAAAGAATTGGTCAATGTTCATCTATTTCAGGAGATGGCATATGATCAAGAACCAATGGTACTGAAGGAAGAATTAGAAGCTACACTGAAGAAATTGGCAAAAAACAATTGACGGAATACCCATTGAGATGTTTCAAAAAATGGATGCCACACTGGAGGCACTCCTTCGTCTATACCAAGAAATTTGGAAGACAGCTACCTGGCCAACTGACTGGAAGAGATCCCTATTTGTGCCCATTCCAAAGAAAGGTAATCCCATAGAATGTGGGAACTATTGAACAATATCATTTATATGGCATGCAAGTAAAATCTTGCTGAAGATAATTAAAAAATGGATGCAGCAGTATATTGACAGAGAGCTTCCAAACATGCAAGCTGGATTCAAAAGAGGATGTGGAACAAGGGATATCATTGCTGATGCCAGATGGATCTTGGCTGAAAGCCAAGGATACCAGAAAGATGTTTGTTGTTGTTGTTAGGTGCCGTCGAGTCGTTTCCGACTCATAGTGACCCCATGCACAGCAGAATGAAACACTGCCCGATACCGCGCCAGCTCCACGATCCCTGCTATACTTGAGCCCATCATTGCAGTCACCGTATCAATCCATCTCGTTGAAGGCCTCCCCCTCTTTCATCGACCCT
>NW_006922514.1:159035-160826 GCF_000298275.1 Orycteropus afer afer | reverse complement strand
TGTTTTATTGATGATGCAAAAGCATAGACTATGCAAAAACAAAGTATGGATAATATTGGGAAGAATAGGAATTCCAGAACACTTGATTGTGCTCACGAGGAACCTGTACATAGACCTAGAGGCTGTCGTTCGAACAGAACAAGGGGACATTGCATAGTTTAAATTCAAGAATGGAGTGTGTCTGGGTTGTATCCTTTCAACATATTTATTCAATCTGTATGCTGAACGAATAATCTGAGAAAGTGGACTATTGTCAAAAGCGAAGAAGAGTGCAAAAAAGCAAACAAGAATATGGCATCAGGATTGGAGGAAGACTCATTAACGACCTGCAATACTTAGATGACACAACTTTTTTGCTGATATTGAGGATGACTTGGAGCACTTACTGATGAAGATTAAAGACTCCAGTCTGCAGTATGGATTACATCTCAACATGAAGAAAATGAATATTCTCACAACTAGACCAATAAGCAGCATCATGTGAAATGGAGAAAAGTTTGAAGTTGTCAAAGATTTCATATTATCTGCTTCCACAATCCACACCAATGGAAGGAGCAGTCAAGGCATCAGATCACATATTGCACTGGGCAATCTGCTTCAAAAGACCTCTTTTTGTTTGTTTGTTTCCTTCCCTTCTTTTTTTGGGGGGTTGGTTTGTTTGTTTTAAATTGTGCTTTAGGTGTAAATTTACAGAGCAGAATTTGTTCTACATTCAACATTTCGTGTCCATTTGGTTTTAATCCCCAATTACCATCCCCAACCCTAACCCACTCTCCTCCTCTGCCTTCCCTATACTGCCCCATGCCCTTGATAGTTATGCAATCCTGTGTGTCCTGAATTTCCTCTGTATCAATGTTGCCCTTCTGGTGCTCTGTGGTCAATTTCTCTAAGGGATGTATCTCTGTAGAGTATGTGGGTGCATCACCCTGGGTTGAGTGGTCTGAGTGTATGTCTTGTTTACTATTGGGCTGATAGCCAGGCTTTGGGAGTGAGTTTTATTCCAGGCCCAAAGTGTGTCCCAGGGCCAAAGTCTTTGGGGTCCCACCAAAAAACATCTGACCCGTAATTCTGGTCATTATTGTGTTTTTGGATTTTGTTCCATGTTTTTCCTCCCACTCTATCCAGGATCTCCAGTTTTGATCCCCTCCTGAGTGGTTGGCATTGGTAGTGGGTGCCATCTAGTTCTTCTGGTCTCAAAGTCCATCATATCTTAGGGCTGATTGTTTCCTAATGCCCCCTTTTTTTTTTCACTCTTCTTTGCTTCCAACAATAGGAGACCATTAGTTGCATCTTAGATAGCTGCTCAAAAGTTTTTAAGACCCCAGTCACTACTCACCAGTGTAGATTGTAGAACAAGATTTTTATGTATTTTGTTGTGCCAGTTGATGTCCCCCAATACTATAGTCCTGAGATGGTAGATCCATTGGATCGCTCTCCCACAGTGTCTGGCTGTCTGTAAGCGATTGCTCTATGTCTGTCTTCTGTTGTTTCTATAAGGATTGCAGGTATTTTGTGTCACTGGTATCTGTGAAAGGTTAGCCTCAGCTGAATCTATCCTTGGCCTAGAGTATACTCCTGTTCACTGACCCCCATCTGATCTTCTCAGATGTTTATATGTTTATCTATAGCCTGGTGTTTGGTGTTAATGGTAATGCAGTATTTTGGATATACTGGTATTAGCATCTGTTGTCTATATCTTATGTGCAAAAGACCTCTTTCAAGGGCTGAAGATGAAAGATGTTTCTTTGAAGACTAAGGTGCACCTAACCCAAGCCATGGTATTTTTTTTTT
>NW_006922514.1:157032-157966 GCF_000298275.1 Orycteropus afer afer | reverse complement strand
TACTAGTTCAGCCTGTCCACCCATCTGTCCACCCATCTATCTACCCATATACCCATGTTTGCCTTCATTGACAATGCAGCACTATATGTGTAAAAGGGTTCATCTTTGTTGTCTGTACCTCCCATGTACCTCTCTAAGTCATGGTATTTTTAATCTCCTCATATGCATGTGAGAGCTGGACAATGAATCAGGAAGACCAAAGAAGAGGTGATGCTTTTGAGTTGCTTTTGAGTTATGAAAGTACCATGGCCTGCCAAAAGAATGAACAAATCTGTCCTGGAGCAAGTGCAGCCAGAATGCTCTTTGGAAGAGGGAATGGCCAGACTTCATCTCACCTACTTAGGGCATGTTGTCAGAAGGGACCATTCCCTTGAAAAAGATATCATGCTTAGTAAAGTGGAGGGTCAACAAAAAAAGGAGGAGGCCCTCAATGAGATGGATTGACACAGTGGCTGCAATGATGGGCTCAGCTATAGCCAGGACTGTGAGGCTGGCACAGGACTGGGCAGTGTTTCGTTCTGTTGTACATAGGGTCACTATGAGTCACAGCTGATTCGACGGCACCTGACAACAACAACAACAATATTATTCTTTAATGTTGCTAAGTATTCCATTGTTTGTATGTACCATAGTTTGGTTATTCATTCCTCTGTTGATGGACACTTAGGTTGTTTCCATCTCTTTGCTATTGTGAATAGTGCTATGATGAACATGGGTGTGCATATATATATTCAAGCCCTGGCTCTCACTTCTTTATGCTATATACCTAGTAATGGGATTGCTGGATTAAATGCTATTTCTATTCCAACTTCTTAAAGAACTGCCATACCGATTTCCACAGTGGTTGTATCATTTTACCAGCAGTGTATGAGAGTCCCAATCTCTCCAAATCTTTGTCAGTATTTGTTATTTTCTGTCTTGTTGAACTTTCCTA
>NW_006922514.1:153808-155797 GCF_000298275.1 Orycteropus afer afer | reverse complement strand
CGCATTTTGGGTTATTCTTGATAGTCTATTTATGCCATAAATTAGGGTCCCTAAGTTTGTCCCTAATTTTTTTAATGAACTTTAGAGTATCAACCATAAGTAAAAATGCACAAACAGCAGAAGATAAGTTAGATGACTGGGACTTTCTAAAAATTAAATTATTATGCACATCAAAGTCTTCTTCAAAAAGTAAGAAAAAAAAAAAAAAAGAACTTAAAGACTATTAAAAAAAATTCAAAGACTTAAATGCGAGACCTAAAACTATAAAGTTCATCCATCTTGAGTTAGGTTTTTGTATGGTGTAATGTAAAGATATTGTTTCATTTTTCTGCAAATGGATATCCAGTTTTGCCAGCACCATTTGTTAAAGAGACTATCTCTTTCCCATTGGACAGATTTCAGCTCTTTGTCAAAGATCAACTGACCATAGATAGATTGATGTACTTCTGGGCTCTCAATTCTGTTCCACTGGTCTATGTGTCTGTCGTTTTACCAATAGCTGGGTGTTTTGACTACTGTGACTGTATGGTAGGTTTTGAGATGGGGAAGTGTGAGAACTCATACTTTGTTCTTCTTCAATAGTGTTGCTTATCCAAAGTCTTTTTCCTTTCTACATAAAATTAGTGATTGGTTTTCCTACATGTTTAAAGAATATTGATGGAATCTGAATAGAGATTGCATTGTATCTATACATTGCTTTGAGTAATATTGATATTTTCACAATATTCAGTCTTCCTACCCATGAGCATGGTATGTTCTTTCATTCATGTAGGTCTCTTTTAGTTTCTTATAGCAGTGTTTTGTTGTTTTCTTTCAATACGTCTTCTGTGTCTCTGATAAGATTTGTTCCTAAGCATTTTATCATTGTTGGTAGCTATTGTAAATAGAATTGTTTTCTTTATATCTTTTTCAGAGATCTCTTTTTTGCTTTAGAGGACTCTGATTTCTGTGTGTTAATCTTGTACCCTGCAACAATGCTGAATCTTTCAATTATTTCCAGTAGTTTTCTTGCAGTGTCTCTGGGGTTTTCTGTGTATAAGATCAAATCATCTGCAAATAGGGAGAGTTTTACTACTTCCTTACCAATTTGGATGTGTTTTATTTATCTTTCTTGCTCTATTTCCCAGGATAAGAGTTCCAACACAATGATGAATAGGAGTGGTGATAGAGGACTTCCTTTTCTGGTTCCTATTCACAAGAAGAATGTTTTGAGTTTCTCTCAATTGATTAATAATGTTCACTGTTGGTTTTACGTATATGCCCTTAAGTATTTTGAGGTATTTCCCTTCCATTCCTATTTTGCTGAGAGTTTTTATCACAAATCAGTTTTGGATTTTATCAAATGCCTTTTCTGCATCGATTTATATACTTATTAGGGTTCTTTTCCTTTGCTTTATTTATGTAGTGGACTATGTTGATTTTTTAAAACATTTAATCATAATTGCATACCTGCTATGAATCCTACTCAATCATGATGTATGATTTTTTTCTCCAAATGTTTTTTCATTCTTTGGCCGGGATATTGTTGAAAATTTTTGTGTCTATATTCATGGGGGATATTGGTCTGTAATTTTCATTTTTAGTGATGTCTTTGCATGGCTTTAGTATCAGGGTTATGCTTGCTTCATAAAATGAATTTGGGAGCATTTCATCCTTTTTATGTTCTGCAACAGTTTACATTGATTATCTTTCTAATGTTGAAACATCCTTGCATACTTGGTATGCATATTACTTGCTCATGATGTATTGTTTTTTTATATATGTTGTTGGAATCTATTGGCTAGGATTTTGGTGAAAATTTTTGAATCTATATTCATGGGGGATATTGGTCTGTAGTTTTCCTTTTTGGTGGTGTCTTTGCCTGGTTTTGTTATCAGGTTTATGCTTTCTTCATATCAGGAATTGAGAGAGGATTCCATCATTTTCTGTGTTCTGGACTAATTTGAATAGGATTGGTGTCAGGTCTTCTCTGAATGTTTGTAGGATTCT
>NW_006922514.1:151720-153611 GCF_000298275.1 Orycteropus afer afer | reverse complement strand
TTTTCAAATTTGTTGGAGTACAGTTTTTCATAGTATTATGATATCATCCTTTTTATTTTTGTTGGTTTTGATGTACCACCACCAATTTCTTATTCATGTTATTTGCATCTTTTCCTTTGTTAAATTTGCTAGTGGTTTGTCAATTTTATTAATCTTTTCAAAGAACCATCTTCTAGTCTTGATGATTCTTTCTATTGTTTTTCTGTATTCTGTTTCATTTATTTCTGCTCATATCTTTATTATTTCTTTTCTTCTGGTTACTGTAGGCTTTTTTGCTGTTCTTTTTGTAATTGTTGGGTTAATGAATTCATTTGGCTCTGTCTTCTTTTTTGATGTGTGCATTTACTGCTACAAAATTCTTTCTGATCACTGCATTTACTATGTCTCAGATATTTTGGTATGTTGTGTTTTCATTCTCATTTGATTCAAGGGATTTTTTTACATTTAGTTTTAAAATTTCTTCTATTACCCAGTAGCTTTTACGGAGGGTATTATGCAGTTCTTATGTGTTTGGTTTTTTTCCCTTGATCTAATTATTGATTTCTAATTTTAAGGCATTGTGATTTGAGATGATACTTTGGAATATTTCAATGCTTTTAAATTTATTGAGGCTTGTTTTGTGGCCTAACATATGGTCTGTTTTGGTTCTCTAGTGACACTGTAACAGAACATACCACAAAGGGGTGGCTTTAACAAACAGGGATTTATTCTCTTACAGTTTAGGAGGCTAGAAGTCCAAGTTCAAAGTGCCAGCTCTAGGTGCTGGGTGAAAGCCCCCCAACTTTAGACTTCAGTTCTGCCTCTCACTCCTGGCTCACTGAAGTTGAAGGCTTCTTTAACTCAGACAGTTGCTGCCTGCTGAGGCTGACAAATCCAAGGTTAACAGATGAAATGGCACAGTCCCAAGATTATTAAATAACATGGCAGACCACTAATTAAAGTCCAGATACAGTCCTAAGATTGGCAGGCAACATGGCAGAATGCTGAATGAAAACTCGGCTTCATGCAGGGTCCAAGCACACACCTCCAGGCCTTTCTCAAAGATGTCTTCTTATGTACTGGAAGCAGACCACATCCCTAAGGCAACTGCTCAGCTGCTCCAGTAGATTCCACCATAGAGTTGATTACCATTCTCATCATGGGGAATAACTACATCCAGTTGCCCAGGCACTCAAAACCAGGCGCAACCAAGTTGGCATACAAATGAACTGCCACATGGTCTATCTTGGAGAATGTTTCATTTGCACTGGAAAACAATGTATATTGTGCAGTTGTTGGGTGAAGCACTCTGCAGGTGATTATAAGTTCAAGTTGGTTCTTTGTATCATTTAGTTCTTCTGTGTCTTTGTTGGGTTTCTTTCTAGTTGTTCTGTCTTTCATTGAAAATCATGTACTGAAGTCTACTGTTAGTGTGGAGCCATCTATTTGTCTTTTCAATTCTGTTAAAGTCTCACTTACATATTTTGGTACTCTTTCATTGGGTCTGTAGGTATATATTATAGTTATGTTCTCTTGTTAAATTGATCCATTAATCATTATATAAAGTCCTTCTTTGTCTGTTATGCTGGATTTTGTCTTAACGTCTATTTTATCAGAAATTAATATTGCTACTCCTGCTCTTTTTTGATTGTCATTTGCTTTTTTTTTTCCTAACCTTTGATTTTTGCACGATTTTTGCCTTTGTATCTAAGGTGAGTTATTTTGTTGTTGTTGTTACATGCTGTCAAGTCAGACTCAACTCATAGCGACCCCTCCTTGGGTTTCCAAGGCAGTATCACTATGGAAGTAGATTGCTCAACCTTTCTTCCGAGGAGTGGCTGGTGGATTTGAACCACCAACTTTCTGGTTAGCAGTCAAGTGCCTTAAGCATTATAGACAGCACAGCATATTA
>NW_006922514.1:146037-151020 GCF_000298275.1 Orycteropus afer afer | reverse complement strand
CAGGAGATTCTTTTTTTGGGGGGTGGGGTGGGGTGTTGCTAAATTTGATTATGATGTGTCTTGGTGATTTTCTTTTGGGTTCTATCCTTTTTGGGCTTAGTTGAACTTCTTGAGTGTATATATTCTTCTCTTTCACCATATTAGGGATGTTCTATTCCAATAAATCTTCGACAATTTTCTCTTGCTTTATTTGTCTCTTCCTCTTCTGGAATTCTGATAATATATAAGTTATTAATCTTAATGGTGTCCTACATGAATCTTATGTTTTCTTCATTTTGTTTTGATCTTTTTTCTCATTGATCCATTAACAAAGTAGTATTGAGAGATTTGTCTTATTTCTGATTCTGACTTCCATTGATTCAATTCTACTCCTTTGCCCTTTCAATGTGTTATCTATGTCTGAAATCTTAGTGTTAACCTTTTGGGTTTCTTGTTACTGTTTTGGTGTGGTTTGAGATTTTTCATTTATTTTGTCATGTTGTTCTTTTATTGTTTTCTTAATTTGTTCTAGAGTGTTCCTTAATTTTCTCAGTGTTTTCCTTGATTTTTTTCAGTGTTTTCTTTCATATGTCTCTCAATCCATTGAAAAACCAAAAAACAAACTCACTGCTGTCAAGTTGGATCTAACTCATAGCGATCCCTCCTTGAGTTTCCAAGGCAGTGTCACTATGGAAGTAGATTGCCCAACCTTCCTTTGGTAACTAAATATAATTTTTTAAATTCCTGATCAGGTAGTTCCAGTGCCACTTCCTCAGGGAGGTTTTAAGCCTCTGTGTTCCAGTCCCTTGTCTGTACTACTTTATCTTGCTGCTTTGCATGAACTGGGATTTTCAGTTGTCTCTGAGACATTATGATGTCATTATATACATATTTAATTGTGATTTTATGTTGGTGTGATTCATTTTTTTCTTTATTTTGTTTTGACATATCTGAGTGGGCAGAGCTGTTGTGCTACCCTGTTTGCAAATTTGGCAACATTTAGGCACTCACCACCTGTCCACCTGATGAGTGATATACCAAACTGAATCAAACTCACTACTATCAAGTTGATTCCAGCCCATAGTGACCCCCATTGGGTTTCTGAGGCAGTAAATCTTTATGGAAGTAGATTTTCCCATCTTCTTTCATTGAAGCAGCTGATGGGTTTGAACTGCCAATCCTCTTGTTACCAATTAAATGCCTTAGGCACTATGCCACCAGAGCTCTTTGTTGAGTGTGATAGAGGATGAGAATATGTGCACAGTTTTCTGTTAGCTGTTCATGTAGAGCAGTTGAGGGGGAGTTGGATGGTATTGGCCATAATATACCATTGATCAATTGATGCAAAAGCAAGTGGTAACCTTCATCCAGTGGATGAGCTGCAGGAGGTGCAGGTCTGTTTTGATTATGTGGGCACAGTTACTCTTTTGACAAAAATAAGAAAAAATAACAAGAAAAAAACCCCACATAAACAAAAGCAGCAACCATCAAAAAGCAATAAATGAAAAGAAATTTTAAAAGTGGAAAAAAAGACAAAGAAAGATTAAGAGAAAAAGGAAAAAAAGCATAATATATGGAGAGGAAGGAGTAAGAGAAGAAAAGAATAGAATTTTAGCAAGTAAGGTTGTGTCACCTGCATATCACAGGTTATTAATCAGTCTTCCTCCAATCTTGATGGCATGTTCTTCTTGATATAGTCTACTTTCTCAGATTTTTTGCTTAGTGTTCTGCTTACCTAGTGCCACATCACAAATGGGATGGCCTTAACAAACAGGAGTTTATTATCTTACAGTTTGGAGGCTTTAAGTCCATGTTCAAAGTGCCAGGCTCTAGAGGCTGGGTGAAAGCCCCTCAGCCGTGGGCTTCAGCTCTGCCTTCAGCTCCTGGCCCCTGAAGCTAGAGGCTTTTCTTCACTCAGCTGCTGGCTGCTGAGGCTGCCATGCCCAAGTTTGACAAGTAACAAGGCACAGTCCCGATATTACCAAATCACACGGCAAGCCATTAATTTAAGTCCATTGTAAGTCCCAAGGTTGGCAGAGCATGGCAGGCTGCTGAACAATGACACAGCTACATGCAGGATACAAGGTTCCATAAGCTAGAGACCATTCCCCAAGTCTTCTGCTTATATACAGGAAGCAGACCACATTCCCTAAGGCAGCTACTCAGCTTCTCACAGTGGATTCTACCATGGAGTTTATTGCCAGTCTCATCATGGGGAATACTACATTCAGCTGTCCAGCCACTCAACCAGGCCCAGCCAAGTTGACACACAAACTGAACTACCACACTCAGCACACAGAATGAATAAGTATTGTGAAAGGATACACCCTGATGCACATGTTCCTTATTTTAAACCATATAGTACCTCCTTGTTGGTTCCACATGAGCACAATTAAGTATTCTGCTATCTCATTCTTCACAATGTTATCCATAATTTGTTATCATCCACAATGATAATGACAATCCAATGATATGTAGTCAATAAAACACAAGTGAACATCTTTCTGGTATGCTCTGCTTTCAGCTAAGATCCATCTGGCATCAGCAATGATATCCCTCTTTCCACATTGTTTTCTAAATCTGGCTTGAATTTCTGGAAGTTCCTTGTCAATGTATTTCTGCAACCATTTTTTGAATTATCTTCAGCAAAACTTTACTTCCATGTGATATTAATAATATTTTTCAATAATTTCCACATTCTGTTGGATAACATTTCTTTGGAATGAGCACAAATATGAATCTCTTCCAGTTGATTGACCAGTTAGCTGTCTTCCAAATTTTTTGACATAGATCAGTGAGTGCTTCCAGCATTGCATCTGCTTGTTGAAACATTTCAATTGGTATTTTGTCAATACCTGGAGCCTTAGTTTTGGTCAATGCCTTCAGGCTAGCTTGGACTACTTCCCTCAGTACCATAGGTTTTTAACCTCATGAAATGAGTGAATGGCAACCAATTCTTTTTGGTACAGTGATTCTGTGTATTCCTTCCATCTTCCCTTGATGTTCCTTGTGTCATTCATTGTGTTGCCCATAGAATCTTTCAATATTGCAACTTGAAGATCGAATTTTTACTTCAGTTCTTTTAACTTGAGAAATGCCAAGTGTGTTCTTCCCTTTTTGTTTTCTAATTCCAGGTCTTAGTACATTTCATAATAATACTTTACTTTGTCTTCTTGGGCTGCTCTTTGAAATCTGTTCAGCAATTTTACTTCATCATTTCTTCCTTTCACTTTAGCTACTCTCCACTCAAGAACAAGTTTCAGAATCACTTCTGATATTCATTTTGGTCTTTCCTTTCTTTCTTATCCTTTTTTTAACTTTCAGTTTCTTCATGTATGACATCCTTGATGTCATCCCATAACTCCTCTGGTCTTCAGTCATTAGCGTTCAATGCATCTAATTTATCCTAGAGATGGTCTGTAAATTTGGGTGGGATATGCTCAGGTAGTATTCTGGCTCTCACTGACATGATTTAATTTTCTTCAGCTTCAACTTTAACTTGCATAGGAGCAATTCATGGTTTTGTTCCATAGTTGGCCTCTGGCTTTGTTCTGACTGATGATATTGAGCTTCTCCAACATGTGTTTCCACAGAAGTTTGTGATTTGACTCCTGTGTATTCCATCCAATAAGGTCAACATGTATAGTCACTGTTTCTATTGTTGGAAAGAAAATGTATTTTCACTGAATTGGTCTGTCTTGCCAAATTCTATCACGTGATCTCTTGTGTTTTTCCTGTCACCAAGGCCATATTTTCCAACTACCAAACCTTCTTCTTTGTTCCCAACTTTCATATTCCAATCACTAGAAATTTTCAATGCATCTTGATTGCATATTTGATCAATTTCAGAGTGCAAAAGTTGGTAAAAATCTTAAATTTCTTCATCTTTGATGTTATTGATTTGTGCATAAATTTGAATAATAGTCATATTAATGGGTTTTCCTTGTAGCTATATACATAGTACCCTATTTCTGACAGTGTTATACTTCATGGTAGATATTGAAAGTTCTTTTTGATGATGAATATTACTCCATTCCTCTTCAATTTGTCTTTCCCAGCATAGTAGACCATATGATTGTGTGATTCAAAACAGCCAATAGCAGCCCAACTCAGCTCACAAATGCTGAGGTTATCGATCATTCATTTCATTTTTTAATGACTTCCAGTTTTCCTAGATTCAAACTTCATACATTCTGTGTTCTAATTATTAATGGTTGTTTGTAACTTTTTCCCCCTCATTTTGAGTCATGCCACATCAGCAAATGAAGGTCCCAAAGCTATACACCATCCATGTCATTAAGATTGACTCTAGTTTTGAGGAGGCAGCTCTTTCCCAATCATATTTTGAATATTTTCCCACCTGAGGGTCTGATACTCCAGTACTATATTAGACAATGTTCCACTGCTATCTATAAGTTTTTCACTGGCAAGTAGATTGACAGGTCTTCTTCCTAGTCTGTCTTAGTCTGGAAGCACAAATAAAACCTGTCCACCATGGGTGACACTGCTAGCATTTGACACACCGGTAGCATAGCTTCTAACATCCCAGCAACACACAAGTGATCACAGTAATACACACTTACAGGCGAGTAGTGGTATTTCTCTACAGGGTAGAATTTATGGGTGCCCCAGATGTGTTTGCATTCTACAATTTGAGTAAGATTTGTATTCTAAGTCTGATCTTTCATTATGGGAAATAAGCCTTTCCTGAGGATACCATTAGAAGTAAAAGCAAGGAGGAAGAGGATAGGCAAACACTGTATGTCTTGCAGATGTTAGAAAGAAAAGGTAGGGCATTTAAAAATAAACTTTAACCACTTTATCATCTTTTCAAGTATATAACACAAAATCTTATTTGTCTTGAGATCATCCTGTCACATATACAAACTGCATTTGAAATTATTTGTCCCATAAAATTTCCTGGAAACATCTATCACAATTTATTCTGCTAAGAGTTTAGAAACAGTAGAGACAGGTAGTGCCTAAGGCATCTGACTGCTAACC
>NW_006922514.1:142807-145463 GCF_000298275.1 Orycteropus afer afer | reverse complement strand
TTCACACAAGGAGTCATCATCCTGAAATGAAAGCTCAAGTTCTTCACAAAAGTCAGTAAGTCCAATGGCAGGGAAGAAACTGAAAGAAAAAAGATCAGGGAATCATGATATAAGCCTTCTCATACTATGTTGATGGGAGTCATAATTATGGCAATCCATCTGGAGGATGGTTTATAACAAAAATAATAAAACTGTTTATATCCTGTCACCTAATAATTAGTAACATCACTAGATCTGGACAGGTGAACCCCCTGCCATATGCCCTACACTCATGGGGTCCTGTGCGTTGGAGTATTTTTCTCAAACTTTTTAATTTCCCTTCAATCTTTTTGTAGTTTGCACTGTGGTTCCTCAAAAAGAAATATATAGAGAGAAGTATGCAAGATGCCAGGCTAGGTAGATATACAATTGAGACTTTCTACAAGACTTAAGAAACTTTTCACTTAAGTGAAAAGGGCACAGATGACAATCCTGAAACCCAGAGCTTCAACAGAAAGGATAAATAAGAAGATCAAATACCAGTTGGTGGAAGAAAATGAACGAAACCAGAGAAGAAGTAGGCATACAGAGCAGTGAACTGTGAATCGTCATAGCGTGACCATTTTGAATCATTGTGAGCAGCATTCTGATCAGGGCAAGAACCAGATAACCAGCTCCTCTTGCCCAGGACAATGCCAGCACTGAAATCAGTTATCAGCAAACAGAGAGGTATGATCCCCCCCTTACTCTGCACAACCTCTCAGTGAACAGAAGTACACTGCTACAACCTTACCCAGGAAATGGTCAAATCCCCCGACTCCCTGTGCTGTGCTGCTTTTTATTTTCTTCTTTCATGTTTCATCTTTCTTCTTAGTTATTCCTTTTTTATTTCTCTTTTCTTCTTCCCTCTTCTCCCTGTGATTTCAAGTTGATTGGATGGAGCAGGTGCCTCATCCCCCACCAGCATTGTGGTCAACAGCTCCCACACTCACCTGGCCCTAGTTGGTAGTGCATGCTCACACAGGGCGTGTGCTGCATTCCCTCCACAGCCATGTTTGGTGGCAATTGCAACCACTAAAGCTAAAGACAAAGGAAAGTGAAGATTTTACCAACTTCTGCAGTCTGAAATTGACCAAACATGCAATCAGGATGTGTTAATTATCACTGGTGACTGAAATGCAAAAGTTGGAACCAAGAAAGAATCACCAGTAGTTGGAAACTATGGACTTGTTGTTAGAAATGACACCAGAGATCACATTATACAAATTTAAAGACCAATGTATTATTCATTGAAAATACCTTTTTTTAAAAAACAACATAAATGGCAGTTATACACGTGGACTTCACCAGATGGACTACACAGATATCAGATTGACTTCATCTGTGGAACGAGATGATGGGAAAGCTCAATATCTTCAGCCAAAACAAGGCCAGGAGCTGACTATGGAACAAACCATCAATTGCTCATGTGCAAGTTCAGGTTGAAGCTGAATAAAATTAAACAAATCCATGAAAGCCAAAATATGAACTTGATTATATTCCACCTGAATTTAGAGGCCATCTGAGAAACAGATTTGATGTACTCAACACCAATGACTGAAAACTTGATGAGCTATGAGATGACATCAAGAGCATCATACATGATGTGGTGGTTATATTTGTGTGTCAACTTGGCTGGGCCTGGTTGAGTGGCTGGGCAACTGGTGATACTTATTCCCCATGATGAAACTGGCAGTCATCTCTGTGGTGGGATCTACCACAAGCGTTTGGATATCTGCTTTAGGGATGTGGTCTGCTTCCCATATATAAGAATAAGTTTTGGGAATGGTCTCTAGCTTATGGCACACTTGGACCCTGAATGTACAAGTGTCATTGTTTAGCAGCAGCCTGCCATGCTCTGCTAACTTTGGGACTTACAATGAAATTCAGTTAATGGCCTACCATGTGGTTTAGTAACATCAAGACTGTGCCTTTTTACTTGTCAACCTTGGGTTTGTCAGTCTCAGTAGCCAGCAACTGTCTGAGTGAAGAAAAGCCTGTAGCTCCAGTGGGCTGGGAGAAGGAGGCAGAGCTGAACCCCAAGGTTCAGGGGCTTTCACCCAGCCCCTAGAGACTGGCACTTTGAACTTGGACTTAAAAACTCCAAATTGTAAGAGTAAACTCCTGTTTGTTCAAGCCATCCCATTTGTGGTATATTTTGTCAGAATGGCACTAGGTAATAATAATACATGAAGAGAGCAAATGTCATTAAAAAGGCAGGAAAGAAAGTAAAGTCCAATATAGATGTCAGAAGAGATGCTGAAACTTGTTCTTAAATGGAGAGTAGCTAAATCAAATGGAAGAAATGACAAGATAAAAGAGCTGAACAAAAGATTTCACAGGGCATCTTGAGAAGATAAAGTCAATTATTACAATGAAATGTGCAAAGACACGGAGTTAGATAACCAAAAAAAGAAGGACACATTTGGCATTTCTCAAGCTGAAAGAACTGAAGAAAGAATTCAAGCCATGGGTAGAAACATTGAATGATTCTATGGGTAAAATTTTCAATGATGCAGCAAACATTAAAAGAAGATGGAAGGAATACATAGAGTCACTGTACCAAAAAGAATTGGTCAGTGTCCATCCACTTCAGGAGGTGGCATATGATCAAGAACCATTGGTACTGAAGGAAGAA
>NW_006922514.1:140554-142266 GCF_000298275.1 Orycteropus afer afer | reverse complement strand
CTGAGGGAGACCAGGAAGTGAGCAGAGCAGTCTGGAACAACTAAGGGAGACAAACTTGTCTGTCAGTTTGTCCTACTGTGGTGGCTTGAGTGTTGCTGTGGGGCTGAAGGCTATGCAACCAGCGTTTCAAAGGCCAGCAAGGTTACTCATTGTGGAGAGGTTTCAGTGAAGCTTCCAGACTAAGACAGAAGCAGAAGAAGGAAGAAGCCATCCACATCTCAAAGAACTGGACAGTGAAATCCTTATGAATTGGAGTGAAACACTGTCTGACATATTACTGGAAAACTTTATGAATAGCCCTGTAACATTGTCCAATATAGTGCCAGAAGATGAGCCCCTCAGATTGGAGCACACTCAAGATATGACTGGGGAAGAGCTGCCTCCTGAGTAGAGCCGATATTAATGAAGTGGATAGAGTAAAGTTTTTGGGACCTCCATTTGCTAGTGTGGCATGACTCAAAATGGGAAAAAATAGCTGCAAACATCCATTAATAATCAGAAAATGGAATGTATGAAGTATGATTCTAGGAAAACTGGAAGTTGTCAAAAATGAAATGGAATGCATAAAGATCGATATCCTAGGCATTAGTGAGCCGAAATGGACTGGTTTTGGCCATTTGGAATCAGACAACCATATGATCTACTATGCTGGGAATGACAAATTAAAGAGGAATGGCATGGTATTCATCGTCACAAAGAATGCTTCAAGATCTATCCCAAATTACATGCTGTCAGTGATAGAATAATCACCATATGCCTACAAGGAAGACCAGTTAATACTATTATTATTCAAATTTACACACCAACCACCAAAGCCAAGATGAGGAAATTGAAGATTTTTACCAACTTCTGCAGTATGAAATTGAACAAACATGCAATCAAATGTATTGATTACCACTGGTGATTAGAATGCAAAAGTTGGTAACAAAGAAGAATCACTAGTAGTTGGAAAATATGGTCTTGGTGACAGAAATAATGCTGGAGATCACATGATAAAATTTTGCAAGACCAACTTCTTCACTGCAAATACCTTTTTTCAACAACACAAATGACGGCTATACACAAGGACTTTGCCAGATGGAGTGCACAGGAGTCACATTGACTACATCTGTGGCAGCAGGTGATGGAAAAGCTCAATATCCTAAGGCAAAATAAGGCCAGGAGCTGATTGTGGAACAGTTCAATGGTTCATATTCAAGTTCAAGTTGAAGACACTTAAAACAAGTTCACAAGAGCCAAAATATGACTTTGAATACATCCCTCCTGAATTTAGAGACCACCTAAAGAATAGATTTGATACACTGAACATCAGTGACCGAAAACCAGAGGAATTGTGAGATGACATCAAGAACATCATCCAAGAAGTCATTAAAAAGACAGGAAAAGAAGAAAAGACCAAAATGGATGTCAGAAGAGACTCTGAAACTTTCCCTTGAATGGAGAGTAGCTAAAGGAAATGGAAGAAATGACAAGATAAAAGAGCTGAACAGAAGATTTCAAAGAGCAGCTCGAGCAGGCAAAGCCAATTACTATAATGAAATGTGCAAAGACCTGTAGTTATAAAACCAAAACAGAAGAACACGCTCAGCATTTCTCAAGCTAAAAGAACTGAAGAAAAAAAAAATTTAAGTCTTGAGTTGCAATATTGAAAGATTCAGTGGGAAAAATATTGAATGATGCTTGTTGTTGTTATGTGCCATCAAATTGGACCC
>NW_006922514.1:138422-139359 GCF_000298275.1 Orycteropus afer afer | reverse complement strand
AAATCTGTCCTGGAAGAAGTGCAGCTGGAATGCTCCTTGGAAGCAAGAATGGCCAGACTTTGTCTCACCTACTTTGGTCATGTTGTCAGAAAGGACTATTCCCTGGAGGATATAATGCATGGTAAAGCAGAAGGTTGAAGAACAAAGAAAGGCAAGGCCTTCAAAGAGATGGATTGACACAGTGGCTGCAACAATGGGCTCAGGTATAGCAAGGATAGTGAGGCTGGAACAGGACTGGGAAGTGTTTCATTCTGTTGTGCATAGGGTCACTATGAGTCAGAGGTGACTCAACAGCACCTAACAACAACAATAACAAAATTGCAAGAATGGGAATTCCAGAACATTTAATTGTGCTCATGAGGAATCAGTACATAGAAAAAGAGGCTGCCTTTTGAATAGAACAAGGGGATACATGGTTCAAAATCAGGAAGGGTGTGCATCAGGGTTGTATGCTTTCACCATACTTATTCAATCTGTATGCAGAGCAAGTAATCCAAGAAGCTGGACTATATGAAGAATGTGGAATCAGGATTGGATGAAGACTCATTAACAGCCTGCAATATGCAGATGACCCAATTTTACTTGCTGAAAATGAAGATGACTTGAAGAACTTACTGATGAAGATCAAAGACCACATTCTTCAATATGGATTACTATTCAACAAAAAGAAAACGAAAGTTCTCACAACTGGACCAATAAGCAACATCATAATAAATGGAGGAAAGATTGAATTTGTGAACAATTTCATATCACTAGGATCCACAATCAACACCCAAGGAAGAAGCTGTCAAGGACTATAAAGCTCATCAAAGATAAAATAGGGGAATAGTTTACAGCATAAATAGACTATCAAGCATAACCCAAAATACACAGGCAGTGGAAGAGAAACTAGATGACTGGGACCTTTTAAAAATTAAATTTTTTTTTTTTCTTTTTT
>NW_006922514.1:125918-128234 GCF_000298275.1 Orycteropus afer afer | reverse complement strand
GAGGAGTGGCTGGTGGGTTTGAACCGCCAGCCGTCTGGTTAGCAGGCAAGTGTCTTAGCCACTATGCTACCAGAGCTCCCACAACAATGACATGTCATCTCACCCCAGCAATAATAGCAAAGTTCAACAGGAGAGAAAATAACAAATGCTGGCAAGGTTGCAGAGAGATTGGAACTCTCATACCCTGCTGGTGGGACTGCATAATGGTACAAACCATTGTGGAAGATGGTATGGCACTTCCTTAAAAAACTGAAAATAGAAATACCATTTGATCCAGCAATTCCATTACTAGGAATATATCCTAAAGAGTTGAGAGACAGGACACGAACAAACATATGCTAACCTATGTTCATCACAGCACAATTCACTATAGCAAAGAGATGGAAACAACCTAAATGCCCATCAACAGATGAATGAATAACCAAATTATGGTGCATTAACACAATGGAATACTACACTACATTAAAGAATAATGATGAATACATGAATCATCTCACAATGCGGATGAATTTGGAGGACATTATGCTGAGTGAAATAAGTCAATTGCAGGACAAATATTGTATGAGCCCATTATTGTAAAAAGTCAAGGAAGGGTTTTCTTAGGGAAGGGAACTCACTTTGTAGGTTACCAGGGATGGGAAGAAAGGGGAGGGAAAATTTCGGACTAGCTGGGGGTCACATGTTGATTTGAGTAAGGGGAGGGATATGATGGAAAGAATCTGTGACCAGCATGATGACATTGGGGAAAGGAAGGACACTGAAACATGCACACAAGATATAGACAAAAGAGGCAAATACTACTATATGGACAATACTACATTACCACTAACACCAAAGACCAGGTTACAAATAAATACATCAAGAACTGAGAAGATCAGGTGGGGTTTGGTGAATAGGAATGTACGCTAGACCAAGGATAGATTTAGCTGAAGATAATCTTGCATAGACACTAGTGATACAAAATTAGCCACACTTATTATAGAAGGAACAGAAGACAGAGTTGGAGTAATCTCTCAGAAACAACCAAACACCTTGGGAAAGAGAATCACCAGGACTGCCAACTCAGGACCATGGTATTGGGGGACACCAAGCTCAACTGGCACAACATAGTACATAACAATCTTGTTCCACAACCTACTTTGGTGAGTAGCGACAGGGGTCTTAAAAGCTTTTGAGCAACCATCTAAGATGCAACTATTAGTCTCCTCTCATCTGAAGCAAAGATGAGTGAAGAAGATCAATGGCATTTTGAAACAATTAGTCCAAGGATTTGATGGATCTCAAGACCAGAAGAACTAGATAGTGCCTGGCTACTAATGCCAACCACTCAGGAAGGGATCAAAACAGGAGATCCTGGATAGAGTGGGAGGAAGAATGTGGAACAAAATTCAAAAACACAAAAATGACCAGAATTACTGATCAGATGGAGTCTGGTGGGATCTCTAAGACTATGGCCCTGGGATACTCTTTGGGCTTGGGATTGGACTCCCTCCCGAAGATCAGCTCTCAGCCTAACAGTATAAAGACTCACATGCAGAACACACAACTCAGGGCAATGCACCCACCTACTATAGGGAGATACATCTCTTAGAGCAATCAGCAATGGGGCACCAGAGAGCCAGCATTCACATGGAGGGAAAGCTGGACAGACAGGAGTGCATACTTAAGGAAGGCACAGGAAGTTGAGGGTCTCAGGGACGAGAGCAGAGGAGAGTGTGTTATGGTCGGGGATGGTAATCAGGACGTGAAATCAAATGTACACAAACTGTTGAAGGTAAAACAAATTTTGCACTGTAAATTTGCACCCAAAGCACAATAAAAATAAATGAATTAATTAATTAAATAAATAAGGAAATCAGAAGTCATATTGCACTGGGCAAATCTGCTGCAAAAGGCCTCTTTAAAGTGTTGAAGAGCAAAGATGTCTCTTTGAAGACTAAGCTGTGCCTCACCTTGAAGACTAAGCTGTGCCTCACCTGAGCTATGGTATTTTCAATCACCTCATTTGTATGTGAAAACTGGACAATGAATAATGAAGACTGAAGAAGAGTTGATGCCTTTAAATTGTGGTGCTGGCAAAAAATACTGAAAGTATGGGTAGGCAAACAGTAATATACCCAAGACCAAGGATAGATGTGTCTGAAGATATTCTTACATATGTATTTGTGCTACAGAAATATCCATATACTTTATAGAAGTAACAGGGGACAAGATTGGAGTACCTTCTCAGTGACAGCCAAACACTTTGAGGGAGAGAATCATTGGGTCTGTGGGCTTGGGACCACGGTCTTGGGGGCCATCCAGCTCAACTGACAG
>NW_006922514.1:124412-125818 GCF_000298275.1 Orycteropus afer afer | reverse complement strand
TCTGGAACAAAGAAGAGTAAAGAAAATCAAATGGAAATAATTAGTCCAAGGATATGATGTACCACAGGGACCTCAGGCTTCGTGACCCTGAGACTAGAATAACTAGATGGTTCCTGGCTACCAATATGAATCTCTAGGAAAGCAATCAAAATTGGAGATCCTGAGTAAAGTGAGAGGGGAAAATGTAGAATAAAATTTCAAAACACAAAAATGACCAGAATCATTGGTCAGATTGAAATTGGTAGAACCCCTGAGACTATGGGTTATCCTTTGGGCCTGAAACTGGACTCACTTCTATGAATTAGCTCTCAGCCAAATAGTGGGAAGGCCTATAAGCAGAACACCTACCCAAGGGAGATGCACTCACCTACCCTAGGGAGATGTGCCCCTTTGATCAATCAACCATGAAGCAGGGCAGAATTTGCATAGAGAGAAAGCTGAATAGACAAAAATGCACAGATAAAAAGGGCACAGATAAGAAGGGGTAGTCACAAGGAGGAGATGGGAGAAGACCTTTTTATTGTTGGGATTGTAATCGGGGCCATGAAACCAAATGTGCATGAACTGTTTAGAGTAAAATGAATCTGCTTTGCAAATTTGCACCTAAATCACAATAAAAAGATTTTTAAAAAAATACTGAAATTAACATGGAGTGCCAGAAGAACAAATCTGTCCTTGGGGAAGTGCAGCCAGAATACGCCCTGGAAGTGAGAATGGCCAGACTTTGTCTCACCTTCTTTGGTCATGTCAGAATGGCCTTCTTTGGTCATGTTGTCAGAACGGACTATTCCATGGAGAAGTATATCATGCTTGGTAAAGTGGAGGGTCAGCAAAAAAGGGGAAGACCCTCAATGAGATAGTTTGATACAGTGGCTGCAACAATGTGCTCAAATATAGGAATCATGAGGATGGCGCAAACCAGGTAGTATTTCATTCTGTTCTACATAGGTTCACTATGAGTCAGTCCCAAGTAGATGGCACCTAACAATAACAACAATAATAATAATTTAAGTAAGTTTATTTCCACTGTAGCAAGAACCAAATAAGGACCACTAGCCTCTACCATATTGACCTTTCTGCTATGTAAGTTGGGAGTCTTAGTATTGATATCATCAGAATGAAAACACAAAATCACATTGATAAAGAAAACCATCTTCATCAGAAATTAAACAAATATTGCTTTATTAAAAATGATTAAAAATAGTTCCATTATTTTCTTCAAGGAAACGTTGAAATTTTTTTGAATTGTGTTGTTGTTGTTATTTTTAGGTGCAGTCCAGTCAGTTCCAACTCATAATGACCCTATGTACAACAGAACAAAACACTGCCCTGTCCTGCGCCAGCCTCACAATCTTTGTTATACCTGAGTCTATTGTTGCAGCCACTGTGTCAATCCATCTCATTGA
>NW_006922514.1:121186-124312 GCF_000298275.1 Orycteropus afer afer | reverse complement strand
TTCAGCTTAAACTTGAACTTGCTCATGAGAAATTGATGGTCTGTTCCATAGCCAACTCCTTGCTTTGTCTTAATGATATTGAACTTCTCTCTTTGTACAGATGTAATTGATTTGATCCCTGTGTAATCCATCTGACAAGGTCAACATGGATAGTCATCAACTGTGTTATTGAAAAAGAAAGTATTTCTTATGATAGATCATCAGTGTTACATAATTCTACCATGCAATTTATTATAATGCAATAGAAAAAAACATTTAAAAAAATCCTCATCATAGAGGTAAAATTTAGATCCAGTAATTGATCCTATTTTAAGGGCACAGTTTGTTGATTACTGAAGATTATATACTACCATGTAACCAGCACCACAATCAAGATATAGAATGTTTCCATCAACTCCAAAACTTTCCTTACATCCCTTTGCACCCAATTTTCCACTTGTTACTGGCTCTAGGCAACAAATGACTAGTTTTATGTCAGAGTAGATTAGACATCTTTATCTAGAATCTCTTATAAATAGGACCCTACTGTACATAGTCTTTTGTGTCTGGCTTCTTTCACTCAACGTTCTGTGAGAGTAATCTATATTATTGCTTATATCAGTAGTTCATTAATTTTTATTGCTAAGTAGTATTCCTTTTGTTCATCTATCTGGAAGTTTAATTGTTTTCAGGTTTGGCTATTGTAAATCAAATTGCCATGAAAATCAGTGTAAAACCCGTTGTGATGGTATATCTACTCCTCACTTACAGAGTATCTCATTATCCAACATTTCACATGTAGGAGAGTAGTAAAAATCTATCCCACTTATTTGTGCACTTATCTGGGTTTCCTCCTGGAGTCTAGCTCCCAGCCCACAGAGCCACTCATGTCTGTCAGGCTCACAGCTAAAACAACCAGCTCTCCAGAAGGCCTCTTGCCAGTCCCATCCCCACCATTTGAGCCACTATTACAGCTCTTTGTGAGAAAGAGGTGATTGAAGTGGATTTTGAGAGGGCCCTTCTGAGAATGGCTTGTGAGTGGCTGGAGAAGCTCAGGAGTAGTCAGGAGGTTGCTGGTGCTGTTCCCCTCTGCCCAACACAAGATATCCTTGTCACCAAAGAGATCATGATATTTTACTTAAGAAATGTGTGTGAATTTATAGAAGGTTATTAATATATTAATTTTTTTTAAAAAAATAATCTTAAAGCAAAGGGAGTCTCATGCAGCTTTATTTTTGTCTTTGGAAATAGAAAGGTGTTTTAAGTTATAAAACTGAACTAAGGCACAGCACTCAAACAAAGATGGAACTTGTGTTACCTTTCAAATAACTAACTAAAATGTATCATCCCTGGCCCCCACCTTTTTTTCCCTAACATTATCTACCAACAGTGTTTTCTTACTTTTAACCAATAGATGACTTCATGCTGTTTGTGCCTACCCTACACTAAAGGTTGGCAGTTCAATCCCACCCAGCGATCCCATGGAAGAAAGGTCTGACAATCTGCTTCCAAAAAGATTACAGCCAAGAAAACTCTTTGGACCAGTTCTACTCTGTAATACATGGAGTGGCCATGAGTCAGAATCGATTCAATGACAATGTGTTTTTTTTTTGTTTGTTTTACCAGCAACATTTAAAACTTTTAAAAAACTTTTAAATAATTAATCAGCATAGAAAGCTATTTGCTACAAACAAAGTCACTGTGTATAGTAAAATTATACAATTTTTAATAGAAAGCTCTATAATGCGTGCTATACCTTTAAGAGGGCTCTAGATATATGAGAGATACTTGGTTAAATCAGTTGAATAACCAAAACAAGAGAGTGGAGGACTGGAACATATGCAGAATAGCATGATCTTGATGTTTAGGAGATTAAAAAACATACAACATGAAGATTTGTTGGAGACCTTTCATGGGAGAACTGAGCTCTATGCTCAAATATTTGAAGTGTGTGCATGGTAATGAAAGATAACTTGTTCTATGCTTACTTATAGGAGCTCTGGTAGCGTAGTGTCTAAGGCACTTGACTGCTAACCAGCCACTCCTCGGAAGGAAGATGGGGCAATCTACTTCCATAGTGTTACCGCCTCAGAAACTCAGGGACGGGTTGCTATGAGTCAGGTTTGACTCAAAGGCACATAACAACAACAACAACAACATGCTTACTTATGCAGGAGAATTACAGCCAGTGGATAAAAGTTACAGAAAGACAAATTTCAGTTCGGTATATGGAGGAACTTTCTGACAGAAGTATCCAAAGCTGAAATGGGTTGTACTGGGAAATGGAGTGAGTTATTTGTCACTGGAGGTGTTTAAGGATTGGTTGGGTGACTGCATGTTAGGCAGGTCTGTTGCATGGGGGATTCAGTCATCAGTTAGATGGTTTGGATAGCCTTCCAGGTGCCTTATAGCTCTGAGGTCCTATGATTAATAACATTTCATTTGTGTTTCTGAGTGTAATTTGTTTCAGGAAACGAAATTCAGCAATGAGACATGGACTTGTGGCTGAACCAATGCATGATGAAGAGCACTGTATTCTTTAATAATGAGAAGTGGATGTACTGAATAGTGCTACCTTGTATATGTCTATACTACAGTAATAATTAGTAAATTAATGATTGGAGTTCTGGTTATACTTTTGCTTTGAGTCTTAGACATTTTGTCTCAAAGTCCAGATATCAGCCTATGTCTTTAAGTGGAAACAGGCATCTCTGAGAGGCCATGCATTTGTACCTTAAGGCATAGGGCAGAGGGATGAACATCCACTAGCCAGTTTTCAACTCTTGGACCTGATCGCAGTGTTTTGCTTCTTTTACATTCAGTGCCTCCTGAACTAATATATTACATTGGCTCTACTCTACAAAAAAGCCATGATAAAACAGCATTGGACAGTGTTTCAATCATAGCTATTTATCCTTATTAATTTGTTTCTTCATCTATGAAATAAGACCAATATAACTTATGGCTCATTATAATGTATACTAAAAATAAAAAGCTAAACACTAAAGAGTAGTGGAAATATAAGGAATATATATGTAAGGAATTATAATTAAGAAACAAGTTACTTTCGACTGGGATCTTAAAAGCTAGCAAGCTGCCATCTAGATGCAACAATGGGTCTCTCCTCGTCCAGAGCAAAGAAGAATG
>NW_006922514.1:119835-120431 GCF_000298275.1 Orycteropus afer afer | reverse complement strand
AATATTCATTTTCTTGTTGGCATTTATAAATTTAATTATATGAAAATCTTAAACAAAATTTGAGCTTTGGATAATAGATGTATGAATAAGACTTTGCATTGTTGACTTTCCCAGCTGTTCTTCTTTGGCTAGAGATATTCCCAATGAGAAATCAGTCTTTACACACAGATGCACATCCTTTATTCACAATTGAGGAATCCAAAAATCTTGTGAAAACCTAAAGTTTGCTGGCAAAATCTGACCTAACTTGAACTCATTTTGATAGCAAAACCTAAGAGTGTGAGGTGCTAAGTTTTATATTTAATTATTCCACTTAGTGTGAGTAATCACGTTTCCCTGCAGAAGTTTTGATTATAGGGTGATACCCCAGAAAATCTGAAAAAAAAATTATGAACTTCTAAAGACACCTGTTGTGTCCCCCTCAAGAGCTTCAAACAATAGAATTGGGACTGTGATAGCATTACAGAGTCCCCATCTTCCTCTTCATTCCTAGCTGTTTTTAAAATCAGTAGAGACTAATTGATACACAGAGAAAGTTTAGAAGATGAGGGCAAAGGTTTATACTATATCAACATGTACTCTATGTTTGGAAGGAA
>NW_006922514.1:117584-119078 GCF_000298275.1 Orycteropus afer afer | reverse complement strand
TAAGTATTTGTTTTTAAGGATCACACATTGAATCAGTGAAAGAAAAAGGCAAAATACATTTCAAACATGCTTAACTTGCCACTCCAAAATACAGCATAGCATTAAAATTTGTGGTAAAATTTTACTGGTATATTTAGCTGAAGTGGAAAATCTTAGGTAAACTATTTTTCACTCTGATTAGTCCAGCAAGAACTAGATGATAGTGTCCATCAACTGAGGAATGGATATCTAAACTATGGTACATACACACAATGGAATTCTATGCAACCCTAAAGAATAATGTAGAATCTGCAAAATACTGCCGACTCAACAGCACCTAACAACAACAACTTAGTATTTTGACTTCTGTTTTATCTTTTATCTCTTCTCAAGCTGATGTCTTCCCATCTTAGCCCTCATTTTTTCATAGCCTGTTTTTATTTTGTTACTATATTGTTACAAAACTTTTACATTTGTTTTGACTTTGTCTCTTCAACTAGGGCAGCAAGATCCTTGAGGATATGAACCATATTTGATATACATTTTCCATTGTGAATATATAGTATTTCATTGAATTGATTACCGTATTTTATGCAAATAACGCAAACGCGGGTTTTTTGTTTTCAAACTACATAATCCTCTCACCCATTAATTTTCTATGCATGCTATTCATATGCATTATTTGTGTGGGTACATTACTTGCAAAGAAAAAAAAATACATTATTTTTGACTAAGAAACTCTTTCTGTGGCATTTTATACCTTCATCACCTTAGTGCTTGCTTCTTTATTAAATGACCTGTTTCAAAATATGGTACATTTCATTCCACCTAAAATCCCTTCTGAATTCTGTGCCTTATCTGCCTTTAGTTCTACCTGAGACATTTGATCTATTACTGTATTTATTTATTTTTTTAAATAATTTTTTCTATATTTTCAAACCTGAATCATGGAGAACTTTTGAAGAACTTCCTTTACATTCTTATGAGTGATGATTACATTACTTAATTAAAGCACTTAATTTCTGACACACTTTAGACACTAATTCATTATTAATTTTTGTTTCAATTTAATTATAATTAAAAATTCTATCTCAAAAAGTTCAAAGTAATTAAAAGTCGATACTGTATTATAGATCATGAAATGTAATTTCCATATTGTTTTCCTTATGAACCATACAAATATATTTTCCTTTAGTAATTATGCTCTGATTTAACATACATTTACAAATGTAGTTTCTAATTTCAGATGTTATTAAAAAAATGTTTTTTGTTCCTAATAAATACATTGTAGTGATAGAATTGAGCAAGTATCTTGTTTCATTGTTAGCCTTTCAAAACCATACTCAGTTTCTTCTACATATAACTGCTAAATAATCATAGATAGGCTATCCAAAACATATCTCATGGGTCATTGGCTTTGCCAAATAATTTGCGCTGTGTTTCTCTTTATTTGCCTATTTTCCTATTAAAAATTTTTCCTATATACTTTCCATAAATGAACCATACACTACTAAG
>NW_006922514.1:116667-117172 GCF_000298275.1 Orycteropus afer afer | reverse complement strand
ATTTTTCCTTTTAATTTTCAACTATGGGTAGATATCAAAATTGACATTTAAATTATATTTTATCCAGGTACTTGTTTTAGTCAACTGAAATGATTGTCTATATTGAGGTTTTTTGGTTTGGTTTGGTTTTTTAAATTAACTCATGTGTTTAAATTTGTGCCCACAGTTACAGCTGTGGTTAAATTGAAATGAACTAATAATGTGCTGAAAAAGATATTCTCAATAATTTTAATATTTTACATTCAAAGCAACTGGACAGTAAGAGAAGACGGCATAATATAACTGATATGTTTATACAGTACCAAGAAGTGTGTTTATTCATAACTCCAAGGTAAGGAAATTACAAAACTCCCTAGGCTAATCAACTAACATATTGATATATCAATAAATATCTGATGGATAATAATTTTCTAATTTTAATTTAAGATGTTAAGGGAAATATTGAAGTAAAAGTCTGTGTCTAACTCTAAAAGTGTCTTTAATTACTACATATGAGTTCAAGTAA
>NW_006922514.1:110457-115292 GCF_000298275.1 Orycteropus afer afer | reverse complement strand
TGTTACTTTCCTGCTTCTTCAGATAGTGTTAATGAGCCATGTGGAAGTTGTATACAGTGTTGATTATAGTTCTGGAGTCCACTTTGGTCTCCAGAGAATCCTTAATCCTTTGCATGTTGATGGAGTTACCAAGAAAGGAAGTCAAATATCCAGAATGACTTGGGAAAGGCTTTCCACATTACTGGGTCTGGTGGTGCAGTGACTGAGCTCTCAACTGCTAACTGAAAAGGTCAGCAGTTACAACCCACCTGCCTTTCCACAGGAGAAAGATGAGACGGTCTGCTTCTATAAGGATCTATAGCTTTGGAAACCATATGTGGCAGTTCTGCTCTGTCCTGTAAGGTCACTATGAGCTGGAATCGACTTGGTGCAGAGGGTTTGGTTTTGGTGGTTTGGGTTTCCTCTGAGGGTCCTGGCAAGCTTAACAGCATCCAGTGCAAAGGAGATGGTGCTCTGGTCTCACTCGGTAGCTTTGTCTCTAGGCTTGTTCAGGATCTGATAGCGCTTTAGGGACTTCACAGTGATGCCCCCACCCAGCCACTCCCTCCAAAGGGATCTGAAGTTCCATCTGGCCAGTACACTTCTCTGAGGTTCGTGGTAGGTTTAGAGAGGCAGAAACTCTTCTTAATAGGGAATCAGAAGCAAAAGAAGCCTGACCATGAGTCTGTGGAATCTTCCTGGATATCAGCCTCTACCAACCCCCATAAAGATCAAGTAGCAGAGGGAAAGAGGAAAAAGGAGGCAGTGCTGCGTTGAATTCACACTTTTATCATCACAACAGATAGGCCCCAAGCCTGAAGAAATGGGAGATAATTTACTTAGAATAGTACACACTTTATACACTTGAAAGCAACAAAAGTAACTACAGTAACACAAACATTAAAAACAAACACAAGAAAGTTTATGAGTGTGGGCTAGGACACAAAGTGGGAAGAAAATGGTAAGATTTCTTTGGCCTTGGGGTGGAGGTGTAGTCTGGGAGAAGGCAGTTCTATTTTAGTTTCTGAGCACTAAACCTTTAAATCCAGAGCTGTTCCTCTTTGGGACCTGTGTGCTCTTTTCTCTAGGTGTTCAGATGTGTAGCATGTTTATTTTACCTTTTCCAATACACATTTCATCAGGGCCCTTCAACTGAAAGACATTATTTTAGCATTTTATGTCTCACCTATATATAAGAACTTCATAAACAAATTATTTCCCTATACATCAATGACTGGAAACCAGGAATTAGTGTAAATTCTCAGTTAGTAAGAACACCTGGACTTACAGTCTGGGAAATGGGGCTAAGCATAATATTTGAATGGTCATGGGCATGAAAGGAAGTGAAGACAATGACAGAACAGAACTGAGACATAACAATTTTATATATGCCTGCCTTGTTTGGTATTCTGAATAGAAACTAGAAACCTTTAACCTTTCTATAATCTCTTGGTACAGGAGCAATTGAAGTTCCTTCTGTAGCTCTCCATTCCCACCTCCATGGGCCAAATCTGAATATAATAAACTTAATTACATGTCTGAAACCTATGTCATTTTAGTATTTAAAAAGTATGTAGTATCTTCATTTTCAATATAAAGCTTTTTCTAAAAATTTGGAAAACAATTCTGAGATGGACTTCTTTCTCTCAAACCTCACAATTCTCTGAGTTACATTTGTGAGTGGATATACATTTTAAAGTGAATTTCATCATTTCATTAGTAGAATCAGGAACAAGTGCGTTTTGGCAAATGTCGTTTTGATATGAACCCTACTGAAACTAAAATTACTTTGTGAATTTACTTAAATTGGAATTGTTCTAGCATCAATAACGACATAACTCCTTCTTCAGAACCATATTTGAAAATGACTAATGCTAAAGTGAACTAGTATCGGGAATTTCCTCCTGAAATTTCAAATGTTATAGACCCTTTCTTTACATCAACAGTGGATCGTGGCATAAATGAAACTGTGTTTTGTGATGTTAAGTGTTTTTCTCGGACTCAGGCTACATGGTCATTCATATAGAAATGACATGCACGCAATAATAAAAATTCCACGTAAGTATTCAAATAGCTTGGTCTTACTATGACTTACTCTTTCCTATTCAAATCTGTTGTGTATAGTTGATAAAATGCAGGGATTCCTCGGGTTATGAACAAGAACGAGATCTGTTCCTAAATATGTCTTTAAGTGGAATTTGTAGATAAATCAGAACAGGTGCATACAGTTCTTTAGCCTTACTTTAGTCCAAGAAAAGGCTCAAAGCTTTTTCAGTGAAAAAGCTGCACCTGCAACAAGTGAAGTCGATTCTGATGAAGAGTTTGTGGCCTGTAGGGGTTGATTCAGTCATTTCAAGGTCAGGGAAGATTTACATAACATTAAAGGGCAGATAAGAGTTGTCCATGAGTCAGAAGTTAGTCATCTGGGGACTGCTTGTAGTACACATGTATATTATAATTTAAAATTTAAAATTACAGAAACCAATGAAGTATTTGAATTTTTACCTAAATAAAAACTTTGAAGATATGCACTGATGTTTCCCTTTTACATATTTATACTTTTTCATTTAAAGCTTTCATCTTTTGCCAGATTTAAACTTGAAATATGGTTTTAAGATTGCTTTTTAATTAAATATTTGTATTATAATGGACTAACAGAAAACTCCCCAAGGAGGAACGACGTAATACCACATTATAATTAATGACTCCTGTTCAGGAATGGATTATAAAATAGTTACCTATTTAGAAGAAGTGCTATACATTTTGTGATTATAGCATTTGTAAAAAGATCTTTATAGTTTGTCTAAAAAGCTCAATGTTAGTACTGCATCTTACAGAGAACAGGGTTCTGTTAAAATATTTTTACATCTACAATTGGACTATGAACATTAGTTATTTCATATGGAAAACCTAATCAGATGTTGGTGGAGTGAAGAACCAATGATTCTCATTGAAAGTAAAAACTGGCTCTTTTTTAAATTTTCAATTTACTTTATACATGTTTTACAACTTCAGCTATGACTTTTTTTTTTTTAATTAATTCAATTATCGTTAACATAGCCTCAATTATCATGAATGTGGCTTATTACTAGGAGCTCTGGTACCGTAATGCCTAAGACACTTAACTGGTAACCAGAAGGCTGGCGGTTCAAACCCACCAGCCACTCTTTGGAAGGAAGGTTGGGCAATCTAATTCCATAGTGGTATCGCCTGGGAAAGCCAAGGAGGGGTCGCTATGAGTCAGGTCTGACTCCACGGCACATAATGACAAAAACAACAGCTTATTACTACTATGATAACCACAGAGAAAGAGAAAGAGATTGCCTCAGAAGGTTACAAGCAAGAATCTTCATGAAAAGAGAACTGAACTACATGAAATCAACTTTAAATACATGAATCTTTATTTCTTACATCCTGCTACTAGTTTCACCTGGCATATAATCTAAACTGGGAGCTCTAGTAGCGTAGTGCCTAAGGCATTTGACTGCTAACTAGAAGGCGGCGGTTCAAACCCACCAGTCACTCCTCAGAAGGAAGATGGGGCAATCTACTTCCGTAGTGATAATGCCTCAGCAACCCAAGGAGGGGTTGCTATGAGTCGGGTCCCACTCGATGTCACATAACAACAACAAGATAGCTGAGACATGTACAGAAATCATTGATGTGTGGAATAACTACCAAATACCTATGTGTTTCTCAAGACAAAGTAAGTTAAAAGTGCATTCTTTTTCAATTCCTTTCCTATCTATGTAATAAAGACTACTAGGAACAGGTTCCTACTTTTAATTTGCTTTCTCCTATCCAGACAACTGAAACACTAGAGCTCTCTAGTGTTTATAGAGAAATTACTTTCATTATACTTTTCACTGATTTTACCATCTCTGACTGGTATCCCTAGGCTTTGGGTTAATATCCAAAAGCAAGCAAAAAAAATTCACTACAGTGTTGAGAATTAAAAAAAGACACCTGACTTAATATAATTATATGACATTGTAACCTTGTTTACTCCTACTTAGCCATTAAATTGTTTTGTTTAGTTTTTAGCTCCCCTTCCACTCCCAAGCCATTATTAAGTCAAAAGAATTTGATTTGAGCAATTAGCTACTTGATTGGCATCACAATTTTATTTTTGAAGGGGAAAATGATAAAACGGTAGACATTGTGGTTTCTTCAATGCAGAGCAAGACACAAAACAGTGACAAAGAAGGGAAACAGTTTCTTTCTGACTCCTGCTTGGCTTATTCATAGGTACCACAATGAGTATTTTATTAAACTTTTCTTCCTTTCAGATTTGAATGAGTCAAGTCTTGCTAAGAGTCTTATCTTCAGTTAATGTAATTCTACACTTTTGACTTTGACAGAGAGAAAACAACGCAAGAGACTTATAGGAGATGATTAACACTTCTGTTTCATAGATACCGTTTTCTTTTTTGTAGTGCTTTATACTGTTAATGTAACCAGAGCATTCTATTGTCTTATTGAATACAACATGGAAAAAGTAAAAATAAAATATTTGGTTGGTGATCATGTTTCCTTCTTGATCTAAGAAAATACTATTTTCTTCTGAAAAATAGATTTTTGAATTCGCATTTTGTATGGATAATGGTTGCTTATGAGTAAACCATAGCTTAAATACATACTGCATTGTCGTTTAACACCATTTCTCACATTCTCTCTTGGAAGGAATGTGATATATCATAAAATATCCATTACTACTTTCCATTAGGCAAATACAATGCTATACATCTTTGGACTGGTAAAATATAGTACATTGTGACCAAAGTCTGCCTGTCTAACTCCATGTAGGTATATGTGGATGTATATCAGGAAGGTTTCTAAAGGACTGTTACCCACCT
>NW_006922514.1:108197-109637 GCF_000298275.1 Orycteropus afer afer | reverse complement strand
AATTTGTAAGAACACAGGCCAAGAGACATCAGATTACTCACATATAACAATAGAGTTATTTGGTAAATACCAAATATTTGGTAAAAATTTACTAAATAACTCTATTGTTGATTTTGTTATCTTTGCACTTTCCTGAGTGGTTCATGAAGTTATTCATTATCCACTAAATTATCATATTAATCTGACTACTTTGTTTGCTTGAAAGTAATCATTCCAGTGTAAATCTTATATCTTCTCTCATTGTTTGTAAAAGCATAGCTGTAATATTAATATGAAAACAGTGGCTAAGTTCCCCTTCTCTTCCCATGGTCAAAGAGGCTACGTGATCGTAACTGGCAAAACAATTATACTTCATGTCCATTCACAGTCCTTGTGAAACCTTAGCAGTGTGCTTTGCCTTCCATTCCCAGATGAATTTAACCAGCTATATAATGGAAAGCACTTTTGTTCAGATTATGTTTACTAGAGTCACTTACAGTATATGCATACTAAGATTAAGAACGACCACTCATCTGTCAGTTTGTCTTAAAGTTAGATGGGGAAAGTGGTAACACAAAGGGAAAGTAAATTGGTAGAAGGCAAAGGGTCAGAATAAGATTTACATGCTCTGCAAAAGAGTGAACTCTTCCTGCTCATCTCTACGGTGAAGAGTAATTAAGTATTTCTGATTATGTGCTTCTGTTTAGGCATAAGTGTTGAATTATCAGAACTTTTGCCTTGAATTTGGGCTTTGAGCCCAAGAAAATATAGCTTTATACTTCATGGTCAATAAACACACTTTCATCAGCTAATATCTGTACTGTGCTCAAGACAGAAACAGAATCAAAGTGGGTGTTTTTGTTAGAGTACCCTCTTCTTTAATATGTCAGTCATCCAAAAATTAAGTTGTCAGGTGCCCTCAAGTCATCTCTGACTCATAACAACCCTATGTACAACAGAACGAAACACTGTCCCATCGTGTGCCAGCCTCACAATCCTTGCTATGCCTGAGCCCACCGTTGCAGCCAATCAGTGTCAATCCATCTCATTGAGGGCCTTCCACTTTTACGCTGGCCCTCCACTTTACAAAGCATGATATCCTTCTCCAGGGAAGGATCCCTTGGGACAAAATGGCCAAAGTAGGTGAGATGAAGTCTGGCCGTTCTCACTTCCAAGGAACATTCCCGCTGCACTTCTTCCATGACAAATTTGTCCATTCTTCTGACAGTCCATGGTACTTTCAGTATCCTTCACTAAACACCACAACTCAAAAGCATCAACTCTTCTTCTGTCTCCCTCATTCATTGTCTGGCTTTCCCATGCATATGAGGCAATTGAAAATACCATGGCTTGGGTTAGGCACACCTTCATCTTCAAAGAGACATCTTTGCTCTTCAGCACCTTGAAGAGGCCTTTTGCAGCAGATTTGCCCAGCACGATACGTTGTCTGATTTCTTGACT
>NW_006922514.1:103875-105225 GCF_000298275.1 Orycteropus afer afer | reverse complement strand
GGATTTGAAAATTTTCAGTAACGTTGTTTGCAAAGTAAATTTTCATATTAATAATATTTGAACTTTTGCTATATCATCATTTAAAATATGTTGTTTTCATTTCATATTTCTAAAGTATGTTTTGGTATTTTTAAAAAAATCTTCTAACCTTTACAATGAGGTCAGCCAGCATTTTGAATTACTCCTTTTCAGATTGAGAATTTTAACATAATGAATTCTACTAGCTTCAAATAATTCAATGATCATTTCAGGAGAAAAATGTCGAAAGTATGCTTTAGCATCTTGTTCTTTCAACTCTCCACATGACACTATACAAATCATTCTGCTTGATAGATGAATGACAAAACAACAAAACAAAACAAAACAAAAACTCAACAGACTTATTTGTATATCAGCTCAACTCCATCCATCTTTAAGATTTATTTGGATATTCACATACTGATCAAACTGTAATGATATTAGCGATTGATGTGCCTAAAACAAACTAGCAACTTACATGGCCCATTTCATCATGTCATAAAATCAAATATTGACTCTATAATTCATATGTATTGGAAATACATACAGAAAAATAGAATAGATTTCAGCTTTTCTTCTCAATGCCACAGATCTGCTAAGTTCTGCAGGTATCAAATAAGATTATTCTATTTGCACTAGTTCTACTAGCACTAAATCTTAAATATCCAGGTTCTGTTCTGATAACTCCCTGGCCAGGCAAGCTAGGAATCCTGTCTACATGAATCTCTTTTAAGTGTCATGTAGTTTGTATTTCTGGAGTTCAGTTAAGAATGCCTAACCCCAAAGCTATCTCCATGATGAATTTTACTTTTCTAGATTTATTTGCTTAGACAGCTTAGTAGAATATTTCAAGATCCATGTAATCACTGTAATTATACCCAATTACAAAATAGTATATCTAAGTGCTTTTATAGTATAAATTATAACATTTATATTTTGTTATATATTATAAAATTTTAATGTTCTAACACCCCCCCAATTATAACATTTTCTGAGCATAAAATATTGCATATAGGCAAATAACATTTCTTAAAACTCAGGGATCTTGTGCTTTTATATTTTTGCTGTCATTTTGGGGACAAATCCAGAAGTATCTTTTTCCTTTTTTTCATTTAATGTGACATCCATTATTTCATTCAACTAACATTTCTTGAAGGGATACTGGACGCATGGAAGAAGCAATGAATTAGATACTATCTTTATTCTCAAGGAATTCATAGTCTAAGAGAGGAGTTCAATAATATCCTTTAAAATAGAGTTACCAGTAATATATGTGAAATTATATAATGCATGTAAGAATGAACATCTTTTTGTATTAAAGATGCTAGATAG
>NW_006922514.1:100662-102445 GCF_000298275.1 Orycteropus afer afer | reverse complement strand
AATCATACCTCCGAAACCATTTCATAGGTGAAGAAAAGAGCAAGTATGATTACCTTATGACCTTGCGTGGAGTTGTGAATGAAAGCACTGTTTGCCTTATGTCTCATGAAAGAACACAGACTCTCAACATGATCACCATTATGGCTTTAAAAGTACTTGGAGAACAGAATATGCTACCCAATACAGACACTGTAACTTGCTATTACCACCCTACTCCCTACTTTGCTGCTGAGGGAGGTTATCTTCCTTATTATGTAACATCTGGACCACCACCTATTTTTTTCCAGCCATACCACACAGCGCAATTTCATGTGCCAGATGGTATGGTTTAAAAATCACACACATACACACAACAGAAACTTGGCTTTAATTAAATACCTCTTTAAGCAAGTTTCCAAATTTCTATAAAAACTCAAGATCTATTTTCAGTTTATGTGTGTAGTCCATCAATGACAGCTTAAATTGTCACACTAAATATAATATCATCTGTAAACTGACCACTCTAAAAGATTTTTAAATGTTATTGATTAGCCATAATGACTTTGAAATGTTGTGTACCCCTTAAATGATTTTCAAATCTTGCTGACTTCTTATAATGACTTTCAAATTTGTTGTGACCGATGTAATAGAGATCTATGCATCTTTGATTAAAATATAAAAGAACAAACCCATATTAAAATCCAGAGGTGCAGTGAAGGTACGTGCCCAAATTTTTTATATTCAGTCAGATACCTTTGTTACCTTAGCTTCAGCTTATCTAGTCAAACCTTGGATAAATTTTCAGTACTTAATAGAAATGCCTAATTTCAAAGACAACGGATTCAGAAGACATTCACACCGTGGATTTGGCAAGCACTTGTTTTGTTTCCCTGTTAAATTGAACTGGGTACAAAATTCTACTAGAGTTTGAAGGAATACTGAAACAAATGCTTCTGAAAAACACTGGACATTCATAATTTCTCATCTGTCAAATAAGACATTTAGTTTAATTTGTGGATCTGAATAATAATACCATCTAGGTGTACAACAAATACTATGACAAGTTATACAGGTTTCTTCATTTATTCCCTTAAATAAGTTGAAAAGAATCAAAATGCCCAACTCTGAATGTGAAAGATTTCTATCATCATCTGTTAAAAAGAGATTCTAAATGGCAAGAAAGAAAAAGCAGGTCAACGATTATATCCGTGACATTTTCCATTTTTGACCAACATCTTAATATGTCTGGAAACATGATGAAAATATTATCATTATCACTAAGTGATGCATTTTCCTTATTTTCCTTTACCAAAGATCATTTTATACCATGCCTCTGAAGTGCCTTCTCATGTGAATTTTTGAATGACACTATAATTTGTTCAACAATTGCATATATTTGGAAGGTATCTAAATATCTACTCACTACATAAAATATGCTATTAGCAAATCTACCAGTGGAATTAAAAAGTATTTTCTTCCCACAATGAAGAAAATAATTCATGACCAATATTATCTGGTGTGAGAGAAGGGAAGATGTTCTGAATGAATGTATTCAAGACCATGAGAAAACTTAAGCACTTTTACTTCAGATTGTTTGAGTTTCCATCTCCATCACAAGTTGTTCTGTTCCACCACAAGATAACCTGACAGTCATGTTCTGAAAATTTGTCACTTACCAGGCTGTGTTAAAACTGTCTTTTATACTGTATTGGATGCAAGAAGTACACCAAATATGGCATTTTCAAAGAAGCAAAATTTCTGAGATATTTTATACCATAGCACTAGTGACAATCAGTATATTTTT
>NW_006922514.1:94214-99421 GCF_000298275.1 Orycteropus afer afer | reverse complement strand
ATGGCGTTGTTTGCCAGTCTCATCATGGGGAATAACTACCACCAGCTGCCCAGCCACTCAATCAGGCCCAGCCAAGTTGACACACAAATTTAACCACCACAGATAATAAATGGGGAAATTCTCCATAAGGAAAATTATTGCTAACTTCTTGGCCTAAAGGAGTTAATAGAAGTTACTAAAAAATCGGTCTCTAGAGTATATGTCATCCCATAACAAGAGAGAAATAGTGTTTTCTCTGCCTATTTTCTTGAAACTATTATTAAAGTGAGGTACAAGACATGCCACATTTCATCAGTCTTTTCATGTACACTTTGGTGATGCTGATTACATTTTTCAGGTTGTACAACCACGTCTCTGCCTATGTTAATTTGTGGTCATTTTGTTTCGTATAAATCCAAGACTGAGTTTTGGTTTAGGACATCTTTTCCCCCCTCAAAACAAACAAACAAACAAAAGAGAAAACAAAACAACACACACACACACACACACACATATATATATACACACACACATATACATATTTTTTCCCAGCATTCATATCAAGGGAGAAAATTGGTCTCAGCTACAGTTACATTGTTATTTTAAAGCAGAATATTCTTGAATTTCACAAATATCCACACAGTTGTTTGTCTAAAAGTGACTGATACTTGGTTTAGTAAAAGAACATTGAAAGATTAGTTGTTGTTTAATTGGGAAATAGCCCAGCTAAATTAAAGACAAAATATCAGAGCTATAACAGCTTTGAACATCTCAAAAAAAAAAAAAAAAAAGTGAGAGAACATTCTGTGCCCAAATTCTATTTTCTTATCAAAGTTCTGTTAAAATGCATATAAATTAAATATCTTTCAAATTATTTTCAAATTATATTCAAATTAAAGCCACATTGTAGTTTTAGGGACTCATAAAGATATTAGTATGCAGAATGCCTGAGATACGACTAAAACCTTTCATTCAGCGGATCTACTCTCTGAAAATAGTCATTCTACTTTAAAAATATGGCAACGTAAAGTGTATAATTTGGAAATTTCTAAAGTTTTAAAGTCTACAGATCTTTCCAAAATTATATTGGTCTAAGAATACAGCAGGAGCTCTGGTAGCTTAGTGTCTAAGTCACTTGACTGCTAACCGGAAGGCTGGTGGTTCAAAACCACCAGCCACTCCTCGGAAGGAAGATGGGGCAATCTACTTCCATAGTGATACTGCCTCGGAAACCCAAGGAGGGGTCACTGAGTCGGGTCTGACTTAACGGCACATAACAACAACAACAACAAAAATACAGCAGTTACATTCACAGAGGATTTAAAAAAAAAACAGTTGACTTCATAAATTAACATTAAAACAGGATTGTGATTGTGAAGTATATGGGACTGCAATTTGGTAAACAATTTAATGAAGACCATTTTGGCAAGAAATAAGATAAAAATTTTAGCCTCTGGAATTCATCTGTTTTAGTATTATAGGAGAAAATAAATTTAAAGATCTTTTGTTTCCTTTTCTGCTGTCCTTTTTGTGGTTATATTCTATACGTTAGAATGTTATAATCTATGTAGTAAATACTGGAAAATGCATGGCTGATCCACTGCTCCAATTTACTAACATTTCTTCAGCATTTGCAACAAGAGTTAGCTAATTTGGGGGGATGTCATGGTATTTCTCTCAAGTGTTTTCTCAATAAAACATTTTTTTTTTCTTGAATTTTATGAGTTTGAGTGAAAACAAACCAGTTAGATAGAGTATATGCTATCTGGATAGCAATATAAGATGGAACTTGTGACCTTTACCTCAACACATTACACATTTTATTTTGTTTTGCTTTAAAAATTGGGGAATGTGAGATATTATTGTTCATAACATTGTTGTGTCTAATGTAGTGATATATGAATTCTGTGATATATGAAACAACCACAAAACACTTTTTGTCTTGATATATACATATATATGCCTTGAAAGAATAAGTAATTTATAAATGAGTTGTATTTTGGGAGCGTGTGCTTCTTATGCCCCCTTGATAAGAACAATCTCCCTATTGTAAAGAAAGAATAGCATATAGATAAACCCTTCAGTACCTAGGGACCAAGAAATTGACCACTATAAATGCATAATTCAGTGAACTTTCTAAGGAGTGTGGGCTTGAGAAGGCCACCTTTGCAAACTTTTCTCATAGAGCCCCAAATTAAAAGTGATGGATTGAAGAACCCTGTTCAATCCAATCCAAAAATTTTTATGGTTATTTATGACAATTCACATGGCATACATTATAAACTAGTGGCAAAATCTGAACCATTCTCTAAAATGCGAATAAGTAATCCACCTGACATTATGAATAGACATCATAGCAGTCACACTTGGTCCCCTGGCTCAACTAGAGAACCCAGATGCCTACGATTGAATTCTTGTTTTAGCATAAGTACCACTCTGGAGATAACACTGAGGGAGATTGTAGTTAAAAGAAAATTGATTTCCATGAAAATGGAGAGCAATGGTATGAGTATGTGCACATTAATATCTTATTCAGCAATTTAATATTTATTATAGGGAGACAACATAAACAAAATTTTTCTGTATAGAATGTGGCTTCATCTCAGAAAGAAAAATAATGAATATATTGTTATATCTGTAACATGTATAATTGGAGTTTAAAAATACAAATATTTGTATTAGTCACTTCCAAATGGTTCCTTAAAATAAAAACTGGTATTAGATAGCCATTGACATTTTAAATTTCTGTTTTAAAAGTTGTTATAAATGTTCACTCCCCCAATAAAATTAAAGAATATTTTATGCAAGCATGTATTAGGGGGTGTTTGAATAAAAAGGATTGAAAATATTTTCCTTTAAATCTCTTGAACAAAAGGATTTCTACATAAATTATTTTCATTACAGCTCTAGGAGTTTGCAGAGTAGTTTTGGGGCACATCAGATTAAATGACTTTAAACAAACAAAATAACAAAAAAGCTATGGTTGCTCAGTGAACTCCAAATAAATATTGCCATCTTACTGTAATTAAATATGGTTTCCTTCAGATTAATCATCAGGTGAAATACTATCAGGTCGAGACAATGGTAAAAATGTATATTATAGTAGTTTCTAAGGTTAAAAATAAACTTTTAAGAGCACCTATAGCCATCTTTAAAGGGAAAGTCATCTTAATGGTTAATAACGTTAAGTACCAAAGTAGAAGCCTTGCCATGGGGTGTTATCTGATACAGAAATGTAGAGGACTCTGTTTAATACGCTGTTTAGAGAGATTTGTATGAAATTCAGTGTTTGTTTATTAGTTAGGGGGAATACTTCTGTAGAAGGGATATGCAAGTGCTGGATAATCCCAAAAAGGGAGCACATAGTGTATTCCCCTGAAGAATATGTTTTTAATTCCTCTGTTTTCCCCCAGCACCTATTCCTCATTTAGTAAAATGAGCTCTTTGTGCTCACAGTGCTAAAATGAAAAAAGAAAATAAAATAACGGGCAATTGATTACTGTATATACTAGCAAAAGTTAAAAAGACATCACTCTCAGTTTAAACTGAAACAAACAAACAACTCACTGCCCTCCAGTAGATCCCGACTCATAGCCACCCCTCCTTGGGTTTCCGAGGCGGTATCTCTATGGAAACAGACTGAGCAATCTTTGTTGTTGTTGTGTGCCCTCGCGTGGGCCGCAACTCATAGCGACCCCTCCTTGGGTTTCCGAGGCAGTATCACTATGGAAGTAGATTGCCCAACCTTCCTTCTGAGGAATGGCTGGTGGGCTTGAACCAGTGGTCTTCTGGTTAGCAGTCAAGTGCCTTAGGCACTATGCTACCAGTGCTCCTCTGACCAATCTTTAGTTCCTAGGAAAAGCTAAGTCTGGAAATGTCAGAATTATTAAGAGTCAAGTAGGATTGTGATCATATATGTTCCTGTTCCAAAGAAACAAAGCTTTCATCTGTGTGTTGTAAAAAATCCAATTTTAGATCTCTGATTTTTCAAGATTTCTCTTAACTACTATATACTGACAACACTTTAATTTAGAGCCACTATTCTACAGACAAATATTGACTTTTTAGATCTTGAAGAACTCTGGTAATCAAAGCAATTATATGTGAAGAAATCACTTATGCAGCTTACTATATTATTCAAAGTTCAGAGTGGTATAAATTATAAACTATCTTTTAAGTAAGAAACAGTAATTAACATTTTAAGTATTGTTATGTGCTTTTATATGATTCTTGGGAGTTTGTTTTTAAATGAAAAAGATGCATTTCAGTTTAGATTCTAATATATCAAAGTTATAACTCAAAGCATTAAAACTTAAAACAAAAAAGTCCATAACAGTTTAGATTCAATTCATAAAATTATATGCCAAAGCATATAAATTAATATTTTGAAAAAATTATGATAGAATTAATGTTACATTAAAATTAAAAAAAAACTATTAATAGATGTTTTACCTTGACAAATTATAATGCAATATCAAAGTCATTGAATTAGTAAATTTTAGATTATTTTCTGTATTGTACACAAAAGCCTAAGTGTGTTCCAGCAAACATTGGGAATAACCTGTTGAATTGTCTGAATTTTCCACACCTCAACCCATTATAATTGTATGACATCATCCACTCACTATTTTCTCATCTTCTATAAATTTTTTGGGAGCTCTGGTAGCATAGTGCCTAAGGCATTTGACAGCTAACCAGAAGGCTGGTGGTTCAAACCCACCAGCCACTCCTCTGAAGGAAGATTGGGCAGTATACATCCCTAGTGATATTGCATCGGAAACCCAAAGAGGGGTCACTATGAGTCGGTCCGACTTGACAGCAGGGTGTTTCTTTAACTGTTTAATATCCCAATTTACAGATGACTCATTCTACAACATAAGGTGACATCTTGAACCTTGCCTTGCAATTTATTTTAAATAAAGACATCCTGCTGCTCTTTTAAAACAAATTCCATGTATCTCTGAAAAAACATGTCTACTTTATGTCACTGGACTGCTATTAGATTTAACTGAAAAAATAAAATTCCCCTTAACAACTTGTGGGTAATTGTCTTGTCTCACATAATGAAAAAAATGCAATGCTGTGGAGTCGGATCCCACTCATAGTGATTCCTCCTTGGGTTTCCCAGGCGGTATCACTAGGGAAGTAGATTGCCCACCCTTCCTTCCCAGGAGGGACTGGTGGGATGGAACCATCAGCCTTCTGGTTAGCAGTCAAATGCCTTAGGC
>NW_006922514.1:92812-93922 GCF_000298275.1 Orycteropus afer afer | reverse complement strand
TGGGTTTGAACCACCAGCCTTCTGGTTAGCAGTCAGATGCCATAGGCACTACCCCAGCAGAGCTCCCTAGTCCCTGTATAGAGTGAGTAAAATTAGTGTTTGTAACTTTTCTTTCTATTTTAAAAAGCATGAGCAACCAGGAAGTGCTTTCTTTAAATACCAAGTGTTTCCAAACATTAAAGGAAAGATTCAACCTACAAAACAAATAACTAAGGCAATTATTCAGATAATCCACACCAAGGCACTAAGCAATGAGCAAGGAAGAGGGTGCTTAAATTCTCTGTAGTTGAAATCTTTGAATACCTGCATTTGGTCCATGTAGAATAGACCAAAAATAACTATTGCATGTGAAAAAATCCAACCATGTCATTTTGCTAGATGTAAAACAATTCATCTGATAATAAAATTAGAAAAGTGTCTCCTCACCTCAAATCTAAGCAAACAAGTTGGATTCATAAGAATTTATCTTAAAGATGCATTTCAAGTTTAAGTTAATTCAGACCCAGTTGGTTAGCATTAAAGAAAATAGCAGAGAAAGGAATTAAAATCACTGAATGGGAAATTTAATAGAGATCTAAACATAGCTGCTCAGAACCTAATAAAATCACTGATATGATTCCCTACATCAATAAGACAGACTTACATTTTAAAATAAAGCACTTCATCATTTTAAAGGAAAGAATTGACTTTAAATAAAACTTTACAAAGGTGCTTTTTCAGTTGTATATTTCACATAATAAATTTTAGTATTTTAGTACAAACATTTTGAAGTATTCTTAAGAACTTGTCATGTTTTTATAAGTGAAAACTTACAGGAGCATTGATGGAGCATCGAAGAGATGATTGAAATGCGCAGGGTTGAACAAAACCTGTATCTTTGCTTTAATGTTGACTATATATTATGTTGGGAGTTCCAGTACGATGGAAGGCCCCAGGGTTACAGGTGAGGAGAGACAACTCAGGGACGCCCAAAGTAGCAAGTGGGAAGAGCAGGAGAAAGGGGATAAAAGCCAGGAATCCGGACAGAAGAACAGTCAGCCCCAGGGTTACAGGTGAGGAGAGACAACTCAGTGATGCCCAAAGTAGCCAGTGGGAAGAGCAGGAGAAAGG
>NW_006922514.1:88852-90443 GCF_000298275.1 Orycteropus afer afer | reverse complement strand
CCAATTGACAGAGATACAGAAGATAATCCTGGAACCCTGAGCTTGGAAAGGAACTATACAGAAGTGGATTAGGCACCAACTAGTGGAAAAACCTGAACGAAAACAGTGAGTACAGAGACGGTCGGAGCTGTGTACTGTCAGCTACTCTGACAAGACCAACAACCTGAATATTTCCAAGTGGTGTTGGGACCTGAGAATTGACCTAAAGATCAGTCCCAGTCACCAAGGGCTGCACGGACAACTGCTCTGGTGTCCTATGACTAGCAGGGGAAATAGCAAGGAGGGAGACAACTTGAGCAGTGGACTTTCTGCTGTCCAGAGGGTACAGCCATTTTGAATGGTTACAAGTGGCAGCCATTTTGGATTTTAAAGTGATAGCATGCTTAGTCAGATTCCAGGGACCTAAGAACAGGCAGCAAGGCAGGAAGCAGGGAGAGAACAGAAAAGGCAAAGGGGACCAGAACAGATGGAGGAGCCAGCCACAGTGACCCAGGTGTGGAGAGGGAACCCAGGCCAGGCCCCACAAGCAACGAGGCGGGAAGTCAGGGAGAGGACAGAAAAGGCAAAGGGGACTGGAACAGATCGAAGAGTCAACCATAGGGAGCCTGGTGAGGAGAAGGAACCCAGGCCACCCCCCACAAGCAGCAAGGTGGGAAGCAGGGAGAGGACAAAAAAGGCAAAGTGGACCGGAACAGATTGAGGAGTCAGCCGCACAGACCCAGGTGAGGAGAGGGAACCCAGGCCATGCCCCACAAGCAACGAGGTGGGAAGGCAGGGAGAGGACAGAAAAGGCAAAAGGGATAGGAACAGATCAAGGAGTCAGTTGCAGGGACCCAGGTGAGGAGAGGGAATTCAGGCCACCCACCACAACCAACAAGGCGGGAAGCAGGGAGAGGACAGAAAAGGCAAAGGGGACTGGAACAGATCGAGGAGTTAGCCACAGGGATCCAGGTAAGGGTGGTTCGGGTTTCCAACAGTTAAGGGAGACAAACTTGTCTGTCGGTTTGTCCTACTGTGGTTACGTGTTGCTGTGAGTCTTGAGGCTGTGCCCTGGTGTTTCAAACCCAGTGGGGTGCACCTGATGCACAGGTATCAGCCTGGCTTGCAGACTGAGAAGACTAGAAAGAAGGAGGAGGCCATGCACTTCTCAAAGAATTGGCCAGGGAAAACCTTATGAATAGCAAAGAAATATTGATACATTACTGCGTAAATTTATGAATAGTCCAGAAACATTATCCAATACAGAGGAGGAAGATGAGTCACTTAGCTTAGAAAGCTCTCAAAGTAGGACTGGGAGAGAGCTGCTTTATCAGAGTAAAATCAGCCTTACTCATGTGGCTAAGGTAAAGCTTTCGAGACATCCATTTGCTGATGTGGCACCACTCAAATTGAGGGAGAAACAGTGGCAAACATCCATTAATAATCAGAACATGGAATGTACAAAGTATGAATCTAGGAAAATTGGAAGTTGTCAACAATGAAATGGAACTCATAAATATTGATATCTTAGGCATTAGTGAGCTGAAATGGACTGGTTTTGGCCATTTTGAATCAGACAACCATATGAACTACTATGCCAGGAACGACAGTT
>NW_006922514.1:86744-87394 GCF_000298275.1 Orycteropus afer afer | reverse complement strand
TTATGGATAACATTGAGAAGAATGGGAATTCCCGAACACTTGATTGTACTCATGAGGAACCTGTACCTTGACCAGGAGGCTGTCATTCGAACGGAGCAACGGGACACTGCGTGGTTTAAAATCAGGAAGGGAGTGCATCAGGGTTATATCCTTTCCCCATACTTATTCAATCTATGCTGAGAAAATAATCTGAGAAGCTGGACTATATAAAGAAAAATGTGGCATCAGGATTGGAGGAAGAATCTTTAACAACCTGAGATACTCAGACGATACACCTTTGCTTGCTGAAACTGAGGATGACTTGAGGCACTTACTGATGAAGATTGTGGAACACAGTCTACAGTATGGATTACATCTCAATATAAAGAAGACAAATATCCTCACAACTGGACCAATAAGCATCATCATGATAAATGGAGGAAAGATTGAGGTTGTCAAAGAATTCATGTTGCTTGGTTCTACAATTGATGCCAATGGAAGCAGCAATTAGGACATTAGATGACGTGTGACACTGGACAGGTTGGCTGTGAAGGAACTCTTTCAAGTGCTGAGGAGCAAGGATGTCTCCTTGAAGACTAAGGTGCGCCTGACACAGGTCATGATATTTCCAGTCACCTCGTATGCATGTGAGAGCTGGACAATGAATAAGG